>NT_165978.1:945211-979368 GCF_000143365.1 Chaetomium globosum CBS 148.51
AGAGCGCCATTGCTGCCGAGAACGAGTTCGCCGCCCACAACTACCACCCACTCCCCGTGGTTTTCGCTCGCGCCCAAGGGGTCCACGTCTGGGACCCCGAGGGCAAACACTACCTCGACTTCCTCTCAGCCTACAGCGCCGTCAACCAAGGCCACTGCCACCCGGAGCTGATCAAGGCCCTCACCGAGCAGGCCGGCCGCCTGACGCTGAGCTCGCGCGCGTTCCACAACGATGTGTTCCCCGTATGGGCCCAGAAGGTCCGCCAGCTATTCGGTTTCGACATGGTGCTGCCCATGAACACGGGCGCCGAGGCCGTCGAGACGGCTATCAAGATCGCCCGCAAGTGGGCTTACAAGGTCAAGGGCGTGGCGCCGGGCAAGGCGCTCGTCTTTAGCGCGAGTGACAACTTCCACGGGCGGACTGTAAGCGACCCATCCCCCCCCTCAGCCCTACCCAAATCACACAACACCAAAAACACCACCTAACACATGCTGCAGATGACAGCCGTCTCGCTCTCCCTCGACCCCGAATCCCGCGACAACTACGGCCCCTACCTACCCAACGTGGGCGCCACCAACCCGACCACGGGCCAGCCGATCCGGTACAACAGCATACCAGACCTCGAAGCCGTCCTGGAGGCGTACGGGCGCGATACGGCGGCCTTCATCGTGGAGCCGATCCAGGGCGAGGCGGGGGTGGTGGTGCCGGACGACGACTACCTGGCGCGGGCGCAGACGCTCTGCCGCAAGCACAACGTGCTGCTGGTGTGCGACGAGATCCAGACGGGCATCGCGCGCACCGGCCGCATGCTATGCTCCGAGTGGTCCGGCATCAAGCTCGACATGGTCACTCTCGGCAAGGCCATCTCGGGCGGCATGTACCCTGTCAGCTGCGTGCTCGCCGACGCCGCCGTCATGAGAATCGTACAAACCAGCACCCAGGATCTACCTACGACGGGAACGCTCGGCTGCGCCGTGTCCATCCGCGCCCTCGAGCTAATCGAGAGGAGGGCCTCGTGGAGAAGGCTGAGCGTCTGGGGCGGGTGTTCCGAGAGAGTGTCGAGGCTTTCCAGTCGCCCCTCGTGCAGGTTGTCAGAGGCAAGGGGTTGCTGAATGCGGTTGTCATTGACGAGAGCAAGGCGGATGGGCGGTCGGCGTGGGAGCTGTGCTTGTTATTGAAGGAGAAGGGCGTTTTGGTGAGTACCACCCCTTATTATCCTCCCCAAAGGGGGTCTGGAACGCGGAATCACTGACTTATGGGATAGGCTAAACCTACACACGGCAACATCATCCGGTTTGCACCGCCTTTGGTCATCACCGAGGAGGAACTCCGTGGGGCCATCAAGATCATTGGCGAGGCGTTGAAGGAGCTTCCGACGACCACGATCAGTGAGGGTCATTAAAGGGGCTGGTCATTCAGAGAGGTGGGCGGATTGCATATTGCATCTTGCATGTTTTGCATCGTGGTCGCTGGCCGCTGGCTGCTGGCCGTGTCTGGCGCATCTCATTTGATACCACATCGGAGTGTATTTGGCATTGTATTGAAAATGAGGCGGGACCTGAGTTAGATCCGGGTTGGATCGGACCGGACCGGATCGGATTGGACTAGATCCAGATGTAGACCTCGACGTTAGGGTGCCGTCTAGGCTGCCCAGCTCCTCCGCTCTGCTCGCAAGAACAGAACGAATGAAAATGGAAAAAAAATACCAAGACCATCTCGGATCCCGCCCTCAGATGAAAACCACTCCGCGGAACCCGGGACCTAATTGTAACCGCGGTTGCAGCGATCAGCGGCATGCATCACCGGCAGACATCTCATCTCACCCACCTCCCGGATCCGAACCGTCCTCAAACTGCGAAGCCGGAACGTCCGTCCTCAACCACCCACACCAGCAGCAAGGCAAGGCAAGGCGAGCAGACAGGCAAGGCGACACAACGCGACGCAGCGCGACACGGCCTCGCATGTGACGTGCTTTTGCGTGCGTGCTGGCCAGCCATTATGAACCACACTCCATACATACATATATATACCCATATATCATACATACATGTGCAGCCGTCACCCAATTCGGCGGAACACGCAGCCGTCATCACAGGCGGGTCGGGATGATATGATGCAGGCAAGCAGGCAGGCAGACAGGCGAGCGGGCCGGGGTGGTGTTGGTGTGCTGCGCCGCCGCAGCTGCAGCCGCCGCCGCTGTGCGCGCACACCCGGGAAGACCCTACCTGGCTTGGTAGTTGTTGCTTGATAGCCGTTACTTGATAGCGGTGGGTTGGTCGGCTAGTGAGTAGTTTTGTATGAGGGGTTATGGATGGTCGGGTAGAGGGTGGATGGAGGTTGGGTTATCGGGGTTGATTGTGACGGTGAGGGATAGATAGGATAGGGGTTGCAAGCGGAAGCAGAGTGGGAGGCAGGCGAGGCAGGCAAGGCAAAGGAAAATGGTTGATCAATCAATCCTTGGGTGTGCGCGGGAAACGGTTTACACGGTGGGATTTTGAGTTATCAAGGTGCATATCTGACCCCGAATTGGCAGGTCTGTCCGGTAACGGCTCGTGTAAGTCACAGTAGAGAGGATGGGAAAAGGGGGGTTTGTGAGGTGTGGTGGGCAGGCAGGCAGACAGACAACACACAGCGTGGGATCTGGGATCCGTCAACAACGGGCGAACCATTGTCCAATATGTGCGCAGAACTCGCCTTTTCTTTTCCTGTCGTTTCCCCTCTCGGCGATGGTTGCCTTCCAGGCTGCCTGTCAGTTTTCACACACATCCGCCGTCCGTGGAGAACGGTTCCGGGGTGGTGGCTAAATGCTGCCGGCCGGTCTCCCGACTGGAGAAAACCCCACGTGGCTTAACCTGTAACAGCAGACGCATGGACAACAGAAGTGTACATATCGTTTGTCTCGTTGATGAAGGTTGGGTGGGGCGTGGTGAGTGGATTGGACGGGGACGACTCCGTCAGAGGTTGCAATGAGAGTTCAGCCAACTGGGTGTCTTGATACATTTCTCAGTGGGGCGAGTGAACAACCTCGAGATGTGCGAGATTGGGATTCGAGGCCTATGAATCGAGGGACTGGACCCTGGATTTCGAATAACACCGTGACACATCTTGCTTCCGATCTGTGATGCGCGCTGACATGCTGTGTGACATGCCGCGAGGTGTGCTGGTGTGCTCGAGGGCAGATGACCACAGGCAGCTGTCTATCGTCCCTTTTGCCGGTTGAGAAGCCAATTGTCCACTGATATGTCCCAATGGACTGCGGCCGATGGTAAGTGGTGCCTTGCGCGGCAGCGGATGGTGTGGATGGTGTGCACATACTCTCCCTCACACACATAACGCGCCCGGGACGTGGCGGTCTCGTTTTCCTGCCCTCGGTGCCCTCTCCCGGCCCTTGGCAACGGGGTCTACGCTGCCGTGTCACCGCGGGGGACTCGGTGTGAGTGGCTGACCTGTTTGTCACCCCCTTCCTTTTTGGGACATTCCGTTGGTAAAGTGATACGAGCAAGGCTGCCCTGCCTCCTGCTTGCTTTCCTTGACCCAAAGGGCGTGGGAACCAGCGCGGGGACAAGTGAGCCAAGCAGACAGCCAAACTGCCTGGACGGCAATCCGAAGACCTATGACACCACTTTTGGCTCTTTGGAGAACGCCATGGCCGCCTTGTGCAGCCCGCCAGCGTTCGGACAAAGACAGATGTGGGTTTCGATAGTTATCCCGTCGATGAGTCTGGTGACCACAGTGCTTCTGGCTATCCAGCAACGAAAGGCACGCTAGAAGGCCCATGTTTCGACGTGGCAGCTTCTTGCAAGCATCGTCCCGCAGCTCGGTTCCAGGCCCCAGACAACCAGGAGGGTTTCCCCGGAATGATGGGATCGGGTCCTTGTCGGGGCGGCGGGTTTGGTTGGTGCTTGGCGCTGGATCTGAGATGTGCATCGAATTGACCGCCAGGATAGGACGCCGTTTGAGTAACGTGAAAGTGTACCTGGGCAGTTAGTAGGGGTTTGTGTGGGTGAACGTGGACCTGGAATTGAGCGAAAGAAATCCCACAACTCGATGGCTACATTGAGGCTTGCATGTCAAGTCTGCCTGGCCGCCTTTTTGCATGCATTGACATGTTGGAACAACAAGCCAGGAACTGCTATTCGGAACTGCTAAAAAGCGCCAGTGATAGGCGGCGACAACCAGGCAGACAGGCAGATCAGCCGATAAGGCAAAGGGGATCCATCCCTAGGTCGGCCTAACACCGGGAGTGAGCATCCTCGCTATCAATGCAAGGACCGAGCGAGATCCGGCTGGCCGCACTCCCTAGTCTGCTTGTCTGCGTCTCTGCCTTCCCTCTCCGTAACAAAAACAGAAAACAAACGCTGGGAACCCGGGAACGCTGTTCCTGCTTAGATGGGAACCATTCATTCACAAAAACCGGAAACTGTGTGGGCCCGGCCGTGTTGCAGCTTGTTCCTGAGACCAGCAGTGACCTACCAGCCGCAGTGACGGCGTGGTTCGCCTTGGCTCACCTGACCAGATCCCATGGATGCTGATGCTCTCTTGGTTGACTCGTTGAGCCAACTCCCGCTTCTTTTGGCCCACAAAAGCAACCATTCTTTGTGTTACCCGGGAGCCCCTATTTCGCTGCAAACAGGCTGAGATAATCCATTGCTCAGTTTCTTGTCTGGACTAGTTTACCTTTTTTGGTCGCTGGTGCATCTCTGTGTCACAGTGCCCAACTCGAACTCGAGATGGTTGACACTGTCGGTCGTGTGGGGCAAGCCACCCAGTGATCACGGAACTGAACCCTTGACGTCCCGGCGGATGGATCCCCTGCTTGCCCATCCGCGGTCTGGCATCATCCAGGATACCCTGACGGCTGGATGGCTGGCTGACGTTGAGAGGCAATCACCGCCGTCATCAGAGCAGAGAGACTTCGGATTGCGGAAGAAACCGGGTCATGAGGTGCGCTGTCGGTGAGTCTCGCCCTCCCTCGTCGATTTTTCGTGCCGTGATGGCATCGACATGTCATGGATCACAGGCGATGCTTATCTCAGCATCGCCTCCGAAGACGCAAGAGGAGTCGCAAATGATGGAGACTCAACGCGTCCGCTGTGCCAGTCGAAGTGGTGCTATCGCGGAGTCTTATCGCAAATGCCGTTTTAGCGCGTCTCAGAACACAAGCCCGGTGGCATACGTAACGGTACCTTGTACTCCTTTGTCTCACTGGGCTGCAGAATGCTGAGTCGGTGCGAGGGAACAGGGGCAACAGTACCCGGGAGGTACCACAGTTTAAAGTGTGTCTGCTTGGCTGGCGGAGTCTTGCATCACGAGCACCGTGTTTGCGACAGCGTTCGCACATGCTCTCAGCGCGCCTGGCCAGTGAAGGGCCAGCGCCTCCGGTCCCGTGCGTTGCTTTGCGGGCTCATCAGCACAAGCAGCTCCCGTGCCTATACTCCCCACGCCCCTTGTTTTGCAGTGTGCACAGCGGCCACCCGGCAACAGGCATAGGCCTATCGTCGTCAACTCTGGCTGCCCCAGGTTCCTCCCAGGTCCCTTCCATTTCTTCCTTTCTCTTTTCCATCTCAACCTCCACACGTCGCATCCCATCGCCTTCTGCATCCTCATTATCCTCTTCACTCTTTCTCCCTTGCGGTTTTCGTTTGGTTGGAAACCCTTTGGGTTCGAGTCATCTCCTCCGCACCAATCGAGTCTGAGTCATTCAGTTGACTTTGGACGTCACAGTGCCGTGTGGAGCTGCCCGCCTTTCCTCGATAGCTTCCGTAACTTGCGTGGTCCAGGCACACATCGGCCATCTGTCTGAGCTTCTATCTCTCTCTCTTCCGCAAAACAAATCCTGCCCCAAACAAAAAACAACAACAAAAACACGGGCTTCCCGCTGTTTTTTTTGCCGTGCTAGTTGTTCCTATCTGCCGCCGAAGCTCGAAACTCCCCGTCCTAGCTACTTTCAACAAGTTATCCACACACACCACGGCGTATGCGGCGTCACTGCGCATAGCAGCGCCTCGAGCTCGCAAGGCCTCCCTCCACCTCCGCTATCACCAAAATCACCACCCACCACTCCCGTTGACCTACACACAAATTAGCCTTGGCCTCGAACTCGTCCTGCATCGTCCATAACGATAATCGCCAAAAGCTCCAACCCTGTTTTCCATCCTCCCTTCCGGCCTATCGGATACTGCCGCCTCCCTCCCGCTGGCCGGCACAGGCAGCATACGCCCCCCCTCCCTGCGCCCGACGACTCGAGGGCCCGCATTTCGAGCCTGCCACCACCTCCTTGTTCTCGACCTCTTATCACAAGCCCGTTGTGCCTCACCAGTTCTCAGCTTGACGTATACATGACGGTCAGACCGGCCGCCGACGTCTTTCGCATATTCTAGGCCCTCGGGCTAGTCTTCTTCCCCCCGCTGCGCTTCCTGCTATCGCCAACTCTCACAGGGAGCCATGTCTGAACGGACCTCTTCGTCGAGGCGGTCAAAGCCAGCCAGCGATGACACCATCGGGAATTTCGTCATCGATAAGGAGATAGGAAAGGGGAGTTTTGCCCAGGTGTACTCTGGTCGCCACAAGGTTAGCCTCACTCCGGGTCGCGGTTGGGCGTATCGAAAATTCGCTAACATGTCGTTACAAGGTTACCGGTGCACTGGTTGCTATCAAGTCTGTCGAGCTCGCCCGTCTCAACACAAAGCTAAAAGACAACCTTTATGGCGAGATCGAGATTCTCAAGCGGCTCCGGCACCCGCACATCGTTGCCCTCCATGACTGCGTTGAGTCGAGGACGCATATCAACCTGATTATGGAGTACTGCGAACTGGGGGATCTGTCGCTATTCATCAAAAAGAGGGACAAGCTCATCACCAACCCGGGCACGCATGAACTCGCCCGAAAATACCCCGTCGCCCCCAACTCGGGCTTGAACGAGGTCGTCATACGCCACTTTCTGAAGCAGCTTACCAGTGCCATCAGATTCCTGCGAGAGGCGAACCTCATCCACCGCGATGTCAAACCCCAAAATCTGCTGCTGCTTCCTTCACCGCAATATCGCGAAGCCAATAAGATGCACAAGCAGATTCTCAGCGCCAGTCATGACTCATTCACGCCTGCCGCCGGGTTACCTTCGCTGCCCATGCTGAAACTGGCCGACTTCGGCTTTGCCCGTGTGCTCCCTTCGACCTCGCTCGCCGAGACCCTCTGCGGTTCGCCATTATACATGGCCCCAGAGATTCTTCGCTACGAGAAGTACGATGCCAAGGCCGATTTGTGGTCGGTAGGTACCGTATTGTATGAAATGGCTACGGGGAGACCCCCGTTCCGAGCAGTCAACCACGTGGACCTTCTCAGGAAGATCGAGGCGTCGGGGGACGTTATCCGCTTTTCAAGAGAGTGCGTCGTCAGCTCCGAAGTGAAGGGCCTGGTCCGGGCCCTTCTGAAACGTAACCCAGTAGAACGGATAAGTTTCGAAGACTTCTTCCACCATCCCGTCATTACTGGCCCGATTCCAGGCCTCGTGGAAGACGATATTCCGAAGCCCGAGAAGCCGGTTTTGGCCGAAACCAAGGTTTCGACAGGAATCGGCGAGACTTCATTGATGTCGAGGAGGCCATCTCTACGGCGTTATGCCGCAGAGCCGGATTCGCCGCGCGAACCCGGAGTTGTCCCACACTCGCCGAAGCCGCGCCGGTCCTCACCTTCTGGCAACGCCCATCGAGCCCAAGCCAAATCCGCTAGAACAAGTAGCCAGCCCTCGGCTGAGCTACTCGCCGCGACAGGAAGCAGATGAGGGCCTCGGGATACGGCGACCTCTAGCACAGCCGTCGACTTCGGCGCCCGTCCGGCCCATCTCGTATGTTGACCGTAGCCGCCGGTATTCGAACGCCTCGACAAAGGTGCCCGCCCGCGACACGCCGCCGCCGCCACACGAGGGTTCAAACCGCTCGAGGCCAAAAAGCGCCGTGAGCCGGCCCCTTACAGACGAGGACAAAGCAGCGCAGGACGTTGCGTTCGAGCGGGACTACATCATCATCGACAAGACCGCTGTCGAGGTCAACGCGCTTGCGGATCAGATCTCACTGTATCCACAGCAAGGCCAGCCTAAGTCCGGCGGCCAGATCGTGAGGCGCGCTACGCAGCAGGGACATCCAACGTCGACCACGGGCGCCGTACCGAGCCACCCCGGCAGGAATGCACAGGGGGGCCGGAATGACCACTACCGGAAGGCGTCTCATGATAAGACGCTCTCGGGCAGCCCAGGAGCCACGACGTCGGTGATTTCCAAGGCTATCCAGGATGCCAGTCTCCGGCTATTCGGCTTCAAGTATTCGCCGCAGATGCTGAGCAAGGGACAGTCGCCGCCGCAGATCTACAGCCCGTTTCCGGCGTACCCGACACCATCTACACCGGCTGGCCTGATCATGGACGGGAAGCAGAGTGCTCCTGTGGACGAAGACTCGCGGGTGGCTCAGTGCATCGAGGATTACGCTACGCGGAGCGACGTTGTTTACGGCTTCGCCGAAGTCAAGTACAAGCAACTCGTCCCGCTGGCCCCGTCCGTCGAACACGGCCTGGGTGGTGTTCCCACCGACAGGATGGGCGAGGAAGAGGAGGGCCTCACGATGGATGCGGTGGTTTCGCTGTCGGAAGAGGCCCTGGTGCTCTACGTCAAGGCGCTGTCCCTGCTCGCCAAGTCGATGGATATCGCCAGCCTCTGGTGGTCGCGCAAGAGCCGGCCCGAATCGAGCAACAACGTGCACTCGGCCACCAGGGACTCGGTGAACACGCAGGCGCTGGTGCTCAAGATTAATGCGGCGGTCCAGTGGATCCGGTCACGCTTCAACGAGGTGCTGGAGAAGGCCGAGATTGTCCGGCTACGACTGGTCGAGGCGCAAAACCAGCTGCCCGAGGAGCACCCCAGCCACCCGAGTAACCGGCCGCCCGAAACGAGCGCGCTGGGCGGCAGCTCGGGCGGCCAGGCCACGTTTCCCTCGGTCGGCATAAGCGCCGAGAAGCTGATGTACGACCGGGCCGTCGAGATGAGCCGCACGGCCGCCATCAACGAGATTGCGAGCGAAGACCTCCCCGGCTGCGAGATATCGTACGTCACGGCGGTCCGCATGCTCGAGGCGGTGTTGGACAGTGACGATGACCACCTGCCGAAACGCCGCGTGTCGACGTCGTCCAAGGAGGAGCAATCCGTCGCTGCTCAAGACGCATCCGACGACATGAGCAGCGACGACAAGCAGGCAGTGCAGAAGAGTAAGCCGCCATTATCCTTGTGCGTGGGTACCCCTTACTAACTTGTTGGCAGTGGTGCAAATGATCAACACCAGACTCACCTACCTGCGGAAGCGGATGCACACCATTGCTGCGGCCTCCAAAGCGCAGCAGCAACAGCAGCAGCAGCAGGTTGTCGTTCGGCGGCGAAGCGGCGACGTCACGCCGCGCAGTGTACCGACCTGACGGTACATGCTTTGATGATTAATGAAGGCGAAGATATCCGGGCTCGTTATTACTACTAGGAACTCACGCCCCACGGCTGGCATTTCGACCCTTTGGCGTCTGGACCGGTTGTTTGGCCACAGAGGGAACTTGTTTTTTGTGCGACTTACGTTGATGGGGCATTATGCATTCGGGACGGGCGTTTTCATATCGATTTGAGCGGCACTATTCTGGCTGACAGAACTGGCATGGGGTTGGCTAGTCGGGCTCGATTTCGCACCCACACAGCACTGGCGGGTTTTGGCGTTTGGGGCCACGGTTCTTTTACACGGTGGTCATTATTATTATTATTATTACGAGTATATTTTGGATTTCGGTGCTGAATATCAGTTTCGCCCTTCTTCATAGGCGTTGGCTTGGCTATGTTGGGGAACCGGGTCCCCTGGTGACGAACCCTACAGCGGAATGGGAATGGGAGGAGTTGGTCGGGATTGCGGGAATTTGGCCAAGTCAGAAAGAATGTTATAGTTGGGCGCGAATAAAAACTTGATACTCATACCGGTCCCGTGTCGTCTTGGTTGTCTTATTTTTCTGGGTGAGGCTGCTTCGGTTGAAGGGTGATAAGTGCTCTGCTACTGAGCTCAGAAGCAAGTTGCCTTGACCACCCAGCTCCTGGTGTCAACACTTCCCATATTCGACGGTGTCCTTCCCCTTGCTTTGGGTTTGAGATGCCTCGGTCTCTATACCTGTAGCAGACTACATACTATAAACTACGGGCGGCCTCGGGATTCGGCACGGGGCGGAAACCGCCTTCGACCCGCTCGGTTGGCTGCGGGGAAGCCATGGCCCCCCCACGGGCGGGAGCGATGCCGTGTGTGGATCTGTCTCATACATACATGGTCTGCACTTTATGTAGATCTGGGGCCGAGTGTAACCTCAGCTCATGTGGGCTGATGTTCTCTTCTGGTGAGAATCCGCTCACTGTGCTTGCTACGTCTGATTTCCCTTACGACAAACAAACTCGTCGACGCTGATTAGTATCTGCGGGGAGAAGACTAAACTCGTTCTTCAGTACCCCGTAGAGAGACCAGCATTGACCGGACCCTTTGAGGAGGAGTCCATCTACAAACCAGACTACGCACTCACCCCTCACACCTCCCCGCCTCTACGACGACATATCAACAACCTCCTTTCCACCTCCAACCGATTCTGCTACCTCTACAACCATGGACCCTACCGAAACCTCCCCGAACACCAATCCCCCCAAAGCAAGAACCTCCTCTGAGCCGCCAACCACCAATGAGACCACCCACTCCCCCGAAGAAATCGCCCGTCTCCTCGAAAGCTGGAAAATCAGCCCCGAAACGCACGACCACATCCTCCACACCCGCATCCTGCCCACCGTCCTCCACCCCTTTCTCCCAGCCAAGGATAACGACAAGGGCCAGGACAAGAACACCCCCAACCGCCAGCCCCTAGCAGTCCTCCTCCTCGGCCAAACCGGCGCCGAGCAAAACCCACCTCGCGCCCCTCCTCGCCGCCGCCTTTTCCCAGCCCTACTCCCCCCCCGTTCCCAACCATCCTACCTGAAGCGGTTCTAGGTGACCATGACTCCCTAGAATCCAAAATTCATAGTCCCGGCGAAACTAAGAGTTTCATATCGAATACGCGGCGCGATGAATGGAAGGCGCGGATCTCCACCCCAGCTAGGAGGAAGTGCTACTCACTTAAGCCGACTTTGGAAAATCTAGACTTCTTGCTGTGAAGTAATGCAGAACTATATAAATAGAATGCCTTCACCATCGACGCTAGCATCAGAGCAGGCTCGCTCCATAAAACTTTCCCATGGGACCTTCTGTTATAAATCGCGAGTAGCTTCTAGTTAGCAATCTCCCTTAATCACAAGAGGATACGTATTTTTCATTTTCTCAGATTCCTTTCCCCTGCTTCCTCTGTGAACACCTTCTCGCGCCAGGCGTGGTGATGGGGGGAAGGGGGCTGAAGGGAAGAAAGATGTTGAAAAGGAGGTAGAGGGACAAGGGGGAGAGCAGGGAGGGAAAGGCAAAGCGGATGATAAACCGAGTGGTTATGGAGGACCGATGCCATTGAGGCTCACCCCGAGAATAGTGCACGATGAGAGCTTGGAGGGGGTGCGCGGTGCCGTAGAATGGCTGGATGGCGAGGGCGCATCGATATCAAACGACAACAAAGGCCGGGTGGACAGGGTGGTTGTGCTCAGAAGGGGCATGAAGGTGGTGTATGCGAATGAGAGGATAGCAGGGGGCGGGTGGGAAAAGGAGCCAGCGGCGCTGAAAGCGTTGGAGCGTGAGTGGGCGAGACCGCTGACCGAGGACGAGAGATACATGATGGAGGAGAATATCAAGATGCTCAGGAGTGTGGGGAAACCCGAGGTGGATAAGGAGATCGAAGAGATTCAGAGACTCATCGCTGAGTTGGGGGCTACGGATGGGACGATACCGGACGCGACACCCTTCGATCCGGTAGATTTTATTCACAAGGAGTTGCCTTAGCCAACCGGACGGAGTCGACCGAAAAAAAATAGCAAAAGCTCACCGGCCAGCCCCCCTCTCATTGGATACCAGTTAGGTGCGATAAGTCAGCTGCCTGGGAGAGGGAGGGTGGTCCGGTTACGAAATCCCTAGTTAGGGATTTGCACCGAAACCCCGAGGGCTCGAACCTGCAACCTTTGGATATGGAGGAGGCGAACTACTACTCGGGATTTAGAGGACCACCGCCAGTAACCACTGGGCCACCTGTCAGGTGGTTGGTGGTCCTCGTTGGAAATCAGGCACACGGACCTAATACATATAGCGCCAACCATCTCGGGATGTACACTATGGCAGCGTTCGGGCATAGGTTGAATTATGTTTATTCTCGACCTGGCACAGGCCACATTATTCTTCAAGAACCGGTCTACGGTCTCTCCCCCTCATCATTGTCGTATATCGTCTCTCATAATGTTAAAGCATGTACCTAAACTCGGGGTTCAAATCCTGCATATGGTTAGCGACGCCCACGAGATCCAATCCGGCAAACTTACCCCCAGATCCAGTTTCTCCGACTCGGTCAAGTTCAAATCATGCACCTGCTTGCTCCGCTTCCTGTTCTCCCAAGTGATGGCCCCCGCATACAGGATGCACGACACCACACTCAGGCAGATGAAAGACACGCAAATGGCATAGCCCTTGGTGAATAGCGGCCCATCTTCCTTGACGAACGAGTATGTCGAGATGATGCCACCAATGTTGCCGAAGCCTGTCTTGGTCAGCATCTCGTAACCTGATAAAAACACGAAAAAAAAAAGAACTCACCAATCTGCCAGGCACTCCCGATGGCCCTCCGATGGTGCCCCGCCAGGTTCATGTTGAACCAGCACACAATAACCGGCATGGCCGAGTAGGTGCCCATACACGTCAAAAACAGCGCAGCATACTGCACCTGCAAGTTATCATGCACCGTGAGCAGGATCGCAAACCCCGAGATAGAAATGCAGATAGCCCCAATGATAAACAAAAACCGGTGCTTGGCCCAGTCCGAGAACACAGCCACCACCATAGAAAACCCAAACGAAACAACCCACGGCGGAACAGACCGCAGCTGGGTGGTGATGGGGTCGTACTTGTAGCTCTGGATGATGGTGGGCGCGAAGTAGGCGTACGAGTAGGCCGGCACGATGAGGCCAAAGTACATGAAGCCGCCGAGCCAGATCTTGTAGTCGGACATGACGGTCACCACGTCCTTGAGCTTGATCTTGCGCTCCGCGCCGCTCGCGCCCTGCGACGCCCGCAGCCGCGCCTTGACGTACTCGCGCTCGTCGTCCCGCAGCCATTTCTGTGGTTGCTGTCAGTCAGCCCTCCCGTACATACATACTTCCTCATCCAAACTAGAAGAAGGAAAAAAGGATGTCTTGGACGTACCGCCTGTTCCGGGAACGACGGGAAGGTGAACAGAAAGAAGATACCGAGTAGCACGGTGAAGGTGCCCTCGAGGATAAAGATCCAGCGCCAGCCGCGGTAGCCGCGGACATAGTCCATCTTCCCGATGCCCGACGCCAGCAGCCCGCCAAACGCGCCCGCCAGCGAGGTCGACGAGAAGAAGAGAGAAAAGCGCTTCTGGGCCTCGGCGCGGCGGTACCAGCTGCCGAGCAGGTAGAAGCAGGCGGGGAACATGACGCACTCGAACAGGCCCAAGAAGAAGCGGGTGGTGAGCAGGCCGCCGTAGTTCTGGACCAGCCCCTGGAAGACGGTGACGGCGCCGAAGCCGATGCAGCAAATGGACAGCCAGACGCGGGGCGACAGGTACTTGATCAGGATGTTGGAGGGGATCTCGCAGATGATGTAGGGCACGAAGAAGATGGTGAGGGCCGTGTTGTACTCGACGCCGCCCATGTGCAGGTCGTCCTCGAGCCCGAAGGCGCGCGCGTTGCCGATGTTGACGCGGTCGAGGAAGGCCATGAGGTAGAGGACCGACACGAACGGGATGATGTACGAGTCGATCCGCGTCGTGATCCTGCGCTCCGTGGTGTGCGGCGGGCAGACCACGTCCTCGGCCGAGGTCGAGCCCGAATCGTAGGGCGGTGCGGCCTCGGCCATCTGCCGCTTGCCATCCTCCTCGTCTGATGCTATGGGGATGTCAGCTGCAGGTAGAGATGGGTGTGATCGTGATGAAACGAGAAATGGAGCTGGCTTGGAGGTGGAGGGGAGGACGGCGAGGGGCATGGTATGTACCCGGCGCGACAGGAGATGGATGACCATACGTTGCTTGAGTTCCGACATGACTGCTATGTATCTCCAATGTTCTACGGTCCGGCAGAGCTCAATCTAAAGGCTGCTATGACCTTCCCGGTGGGTATCAAAAACGTGGGACCCAGGTATGGAAACGGGCGGAAGCGGGAGGGCGAGCAGAAGGGAGAGAGGAGAGAGCGAAGATCGGCAACGCGACGGTGGCACGCCATGCGGATTTTATGCATTTTGACGATGGTAACGCCGTGACTGACTGCATTGCGCGACAGGTCAGTTACTGATCAGCGTTGCCTCCGCATTTCGAATGCCACCAGGGCCCGCGATCGGGGCCGTCCGTCAACCACCTTCCAGATTAAGGTTAAGGGACCAGGGGACCTGGGGACCTGAGGGCCAGGCGCCGGGGACGCACCATCCTAGACCCATGCTGCGCGGGGGATATGGAGACTCCTTCGTACAAGAGACCACAGCACCGAGTGGATGGCTGTCCGTCCTGAGTCATCCCTACCGGTTGAAGGAGCACAAGTCCATGCCGCCATTGTGTCGTCCACGGTTTGCTGTTACACGGCACTTGGGACGGCCAGCTACTGACGTGTGTCGGGTGGCAAGGCGGTCATTAACCAACTAGTTAACTTATACCCGCTAGCTTGCTAAGCTCGCGACTCGGACTTTAGCTTTCGGGTGGCTAGCGCCACCGGCCGATCCCCCGGCGCATCGCGGTGAGTGGCCGGGATGGCTAAATAATAAGTTTACGAAGTATCTTGTCGAACTTCAGGGCTCGAAAAAGAACGGCGATCTCCCGATTGTCGTGGCCCTCAGCTTACCATATTTGCGCTTTCACCAATGATAATCCATAGCGTAACTAGTTACAGCTCGGTGTTTGTTGCTTGGCCGGACCTGAATAACCCGGACGAGCGGACAAAACAAGTTCGAGAACGTGGGATTTGGAGCCGGTGGATCCGGGCTTGGCCGCCATGAATTGCCGGGATTGCCTGCCTTCGGCGAAGGAATGTGCGTTTCTGTAACTTCTCCGATCGCCAAGCGCAAAGTCGAGGGCCGAAGTTCGGCCATGTTCGCGAGTGGCGTCCGGGTCAGCAACCTCGCATTCCCTTTGCGTCTGCCACGGTTTGGCACGTCTAGTTAGTCAGGGTGGTCAGGGCTGATGCGGCTATGCGTGAGTAAGGCGGTTCAAGCTACATGAGATGGCGGCGTCGAAGCGTTTCGAGAATAAACTTTTAGGTAACTTTAACAGTCATAGAACTACACGGGTAACTTTGAAACTTTTGAAGCACACTCGGGCCGGTCCAACTACCGGAGCGGGGCCGGAAAAAAATAATGGGGGAGGGAGAAATACCAAGCGTGCCTTTTACATCAGGCAGCAACGAACTTCCAGAGAAAACATATCTTGTCAAGTTCAAAGTCTCCCCTTTAAGGGATACTTTTGTCGGTGTCCCAGGTGGAAGGCAAGCCCAGATTTCTCCAGGCTGCAAACTGCGGGGAGCGCTACCCAGGCCTCGGCTCAGCAACCCCTCAAAACCCAACTCCATTTTATTACAGCAGATCTGGAATCTGCACCCGTCTTTGCGGGGAAGTGGGAACGGGCCAGCCTCGACACCGACCGTTGCCGCCGCAGCGGGAACTTCCCCAGACCTGCTGGCCTGGACCAAACCCGGACCAAACCCGGACCAAACCAACCACCAACCACCAAACAAACCGGAAACCAAGAACTGGGAGGGCGGGGACTAAGATGAAACAGGCAAAGTGGACGAGCCCAACACCACACCACGTTGTCCCATCCCGGCCGGTCGGTCCCACGGGGACGGCTTGCGGCGGTCTTGGGGAGGGGGACGCTAATCCTATCCCGTTCCTGGGGGGAGCGCGGGGAATGCGGAACCCCCCCCTTCTTGCTTGCTTGGAAGGTTGGTCGATCGATTCCTTGCATTTCTTAGACAGATCATTAGTGCAGACTTCTACACTAGGTAGGCATGGATGTACGCAGGGAGGTGGACTGCGGCGTTCCGGATTAGGTACCTACCTTGCCTTCTATAAGTCGAGTCCAGGGCAAACATCAAACACAGCAGCGCTCAAAAGCAAAGCAAAGCTCAGCCAGCAGAAGATGAATCAAGTAGAATAACACCAAGACGAGGCAACTGCGCCTCCCTCTTATAAAACGCTACACAACAGTAGTTACCTCCATTCATTCGAACCCCCCCCCCCCCAACAACAACAAAAAGACACAACCAAACAATGGGGAATCATCTTTTGATCACTCCTACCCCTGCCGCCGCCGCCCCACCCGAATCATATAAACAACAAACAGCCAACAAGAACAGCAAAAAAAAATAAAAAAAAATAAAAGTAAAAAAAAATCTGGGGGTATCCGCATCAGCCGGACATCGGGAGCAAAGCCATCTTCTCTCATCTTCTCTTATCCGCGCTCACTCGCCCAGGTAGCAAAACCACACTCCCCGCAAGGTTGGTTGGCCGGTGGGCTGTTTGGGGCATCAAAATCTCTACTTCTTGTGTCAACATCTCCTCCCTCCCCAGAATCTTCAAGTGAAAGGAAGATGCAGGTCTGAAAAACAATGGTCGTAACGGCATCGAACTCGTTGGCGGTGCGCCGTCTTTGCATGCGAAGGCTGCGTTGATTATCATTGCGCCTTTGGCTCTTGGGCCTGAGGCGGCGCCTGGGTCTGGGTTTGGGTCTGGGGTTGGACATGAGGTTGATGCGGAGGGTGATCTTTGGGTTGTTCCGTGGTTTGATCCTTGGGCTGGTCCTTGGGTTCAACGTGAGCTTGAGTCTGAGGCTGGACCTGGGGTTGAACCGGGGGTTGGGTTTGAGTTTCGACCACAGGGTGGGCCCCAGATTCATTTTGGGGCGCGACCTGAGGTTGGATCGGAACCTGAACTGGAGCTTGAGCCTGAGACTGAACATGAGCTGGGACGAGAGGTTGGGTCAAAGCCTGGGTCTGGGGCTGAACCAGGGACTGAATCCGGGGCGGAAAGGGGGCCTGGGCTTGTGGCTGAGCCTGGGGAAGCACGTTCTGGAGCTGCGAGGGCTGGAGTGGTGCAGACTGGGGCGGTGGGGTTTTCACAGGCTGCGGGGCGGCCGGCCTCTCCTCCTCGGCGCGCTTCAGGTCTAGGCTCTTGCCCCGCGACGGCAACAAGCTAGACCCAATCGAGACGGTCCGTTCCCCGGCAGGCGGCGACTTGTTTCGCCGCTGCTCGACGTTCTCCTTGTGCTCGCGGTACTTGTTCTTGATCCAGTTGGAGATCTTGTGCGGTTCGTCCCTGCTCTCCTTGCTCGACACCTCGACAAGCGGTGCCTCCGTGTTGATGGTGGTGCGGTCCGACATATCCGTCATGCTCTTGTCCATCATGCTTTGCCCCAGCTTCCCGCCGCTGCTGATAGACGTGCCGCTGGCGCCGGCTGTCGCATTCGAACCCAGTACAGAGCGCGGGGAGGCGAAGGAGGGGAAAGAAGGCGGTGACGCATCCTCTTTCTTGCGCGATAGACGCCATCGCTTCTTCTTCTCTTTCTCACTAGGTGTGTCGGGGATGGGTATCTCGGCAGGAACTGCCGCCAGCTCATCAACCTGGTCGAGGTCCGATCCTTCGTTGAAGGAGCTGTGTAGCGACGTTGGAGGGGATTTCCTGGATTTCAGCGGTTGGGCGCTGCTGGGATGGAGGGTGTCGGCGTGGGAATGACCCGAATGCAGGGTATCGGTTTGGTTACTACCCGTAACGGTACTGTTAGGATCGGGGTGTAAACCGGCGCTGCTCGGTTCGGTGTGTCCTGGATGATCACTCTCTGCATTGGCAGGCAAAGCGTGAGAAGGCTTTGGTGTCAGTTCCGAGGACGCCCCGGGCTGTTGGGTTTCCACGGGCTCTCCGGCGCCTGCAGTCTGGGGAACAGATTGAATCGCCTCTAGAGGGCTCACCGCCTCTGTGTTGGGAGAAACTGCGTTCGTTGAGTGAGGTAGCGAAGCGGTCGAGCTATGGGCGCTAGGGTTCGCGCTGCCTGGTAACCTCTTCTTCCTCAGTTTGTTCGGTTGGCGTCCATCGCTCTCATTCGACGCTATCCTCTGGAACAGGATAGGCCGCTTCTTCGACGGGGTCGTGGCCTCGGGGGTAAGAGGCTCAAGGAGCCCCTCCCGGCTCCTGGCACCAGGGATGGTCAAACCGGGCTGCGAGCTGGATGGTCTGGTCGACCTCGAAAAGGGTGGTGCCGCCTCTCTCTGGGGGAGTCGCGATTTCCTCCACGGCGGCGGGCGGCGATACCACTGTGCTCGCTGGCGGTGCAACGGGAGTCATCGGGGCCACATGGTCATTCCGGGAGGTAAACCTCCCCGCTTGTAGAGCTGGGGATTTCTTGGAGGGCAGGGTATTACTCCGAGCCAGACCTCCGCCCGTTGAGGTGGCGGTCAATGCCGGGCTAGCAGGGCTGGGGCAACCGTTGGAGTGGAATGACCGTCTTGACGAAGTCGACTTATTTCGTCGGATCGAGCCGTCCTTTGCAACGCTCTCGGCCCCAGCGCTCGCACTAGATGTAGACCGCACGATGCCCGGCTTTGAATTGGGGGTCGACGGAGGTTTGAGCACCGGCGTGCCTTTCTGCACTTCTTCCACAGTTTTCTCATCTGCTGCTGTGCCTTGCATCCCGATGAGAAAATGATCCTGGTTCTCGATGAGGAAGATGATGACACATTGATTCAGCCGGTACTCCTCCGGCGCCATGGCGTGGTTAGGGTGGGAGAGCATTCCGGGCTGGAAAATGGCGGCGAGGTTCTGGGACGTCATGCGGTTCTGGTCTGACTTGGCCGCAAATACGGCGAGCAAGTCGAGGATGTAAAGCAGAAGCTGACGGTTCAGAGGCGGTAACTCGGTGATAAGCTGCTGGTACCTGATGATAGCGGCGTCCATGTCGAAATGCTCGGCGAACTGGGGCCCTTCGAGGTCGCCAGCCCCTGGCTTCGTCGCTCCGCTTAGCGGCTCCCGGAATTGTTCGTAGAGATCCAGAGGGACGACCGGTTCGGGGAGGTCGTTGAGATAACGGCGCAGGACGTTGGCGGCATCGTGAACTGTGTAGCCATCCCAAACCAGCCCCTTTCCGTACCTGTCTGGCGAGTCGAAAATGGTCTTGAGCTCTTTGATCCGCTTCTCAGACCCGTTCAGACGAAAAATTCCCTCGATTTCGGTGGCTGCAAAGGGGATTAGCATACATCTGATGGAATGCGGAAATAGAAGCAGGTCATAGGTACAAACCCCTCTCTTTCAAGAACACGCCGCATTTCGCGACGACTATGGGAACATAGCCGTAAATGTAGCTCTTCCCATCCTCGTCGACGAGGGAGATGGCGACGTTGGCGTAGGTGATGCTCTGGCGTAGAGGAACACCAAAGATACCGTGGGCCCGATTCTCTGCAACAATTAGGTTAGGTCTGATCGAAAGAGACTTGCGCCGCAGTGCACGGGAGGAACCTCCAAATCGCCAGGCCATGATACGGGAGAGAGCACCCAACTTGGGCGCCCTGGGTGATTCTCTTCTTGACGGGGGCCGGCTCATGCTTGCACTTGCTTGATGAACGGCGCACTCTTCTTCCCTAAATATGATGTTCCGGAGCAGAGAGACAGCGGATGGGAAGTGGTTGAGTTCCCCTTCCATGTCCTCGGCGAATATGGTAGCTTTCCTTCGGGGCTGTGATCGAGGGAAGAGTATAATAGACGGGGCGCCTGTACCATGTGACTCGTGATGCTTCGAGGGAAGCTTGAAGCCTTTCCACCATGATTTCAAATCGCGCTTGTTGGGCGGGGAGATGGCGGACTGTATCGGGGGGGCAACCGGGGTGCTAGGGGTGTTCGGGACGTTCGCTCGATGTTGCTGCTGTTGTTGTTGCTGTTGCTGTTGCTGCTGCTGGTGTTGCGAGACAGGCTGCTGGGGTGTTAATGGCTGGACCCCGGACGTCATGGTTGCGACTGCGCGGCGGTGGGCGGGTGATCGAATGCCACCGGGCGCTGGGCAGTCTGTTGCTGCTGCTGCTGCTGCTGCTGTGCTTCGTCGCCAGGTTCGAAGATTCTAGGTCGGATCGAGATGCATGGACGAATATGGAATGCGAGAGGGGGAAAGGCACGTGGGGATCCCCTGAAAGATATGCGCTGTGTGTGCAGGCGGGCGATGATTGTCGTTCTGCGACGCGATGCACCGCCTGGCCTGGACCCGTTTCTCGGCTGCGGGCGCGCCTTGGTCGATCGGGGATCGGGGGAGTCGGGCGCTGGAACCCGGGAACCGCCTGAGATGTTTGGCAGGTGTGTTTCCGGTCGAGAGTCGACTGGGTAAACCTGACACTCTGGGACAGAGCTATCTTGTCGGTGTTTCTCTGACGGAACCGCGTCGTGTTCGGCGATTGCAGTTTTGATTAAACGAAGGCTCGCCCAGCGTGTGACGACAGGGAGGAGGGACAGCGGCAAAGCGGGCTCGCTTTTCAAAGGACTGGGCAACTTGGAGCAACATCGACAGGGGTATTCAAGAGCCCTCGCGGTACAGTACCGTGTTGGTTGATATTCACACGGACTCAACACAAGTATTACTCAGGGCCTTGCAGCCTGCATTGTAGGGGATGAAGGAATGGTTTTCTTGGTGTGAAAGCTTGGGGATGGGGGTGTGAATTTGAAAAAAGCTCCAAATTCAGCCAGCCTCGTCTGTCTTGGATAATTGGGGAGAAGATGAGGCTCGAGATTGTATGCCTAATAGCGAGAGTCGCTCCAAAGCGCTGCTTGAAAGATTGAACTGGTAGGCACCCGTTCACAACGTGTGCGCACTGTGTTGGACATTCAGGTATGGTTCAACTTGATCTCGGTGGGCAATGGCCCCAGGCCTGATTTGATACTTTTCCTGTGGTAGTAAACTGACGATCGGGCAGCTCTCAAGTGAACATTTCCGGACAGTGATCCGGGTCCGCAGTGAAGAACACCAAAAAGGTGGTGTGGTTCCGTCATTGGCCTCGTGTTTCAACCTTGGCCAGCCGGTCACAGGCCCTCCTAAAGAGAGTATATTATAGGATCTTCCCTGCAGATCGCAGTTTCTGAGTTATGGCTCTCACATCTTGGATCACTGCACTATCCTTTTTAGTGTAGCGGCCGTTGTGTTTGTTCTTTAAATCTGCGCCAAGCTTTGTGATGAGGGGAACCAGTAAGCTCCACAGCGGGGAAATTGTCCTTGAAAAGAACTCCAAGCTAGGTAGTCACGTGATGGTTCTCACGTCATTCATCATTTTTGCTGCAAGGTAAATGGTGCAGCGAGAAAGAGGGAAGAAGTAGGGGGCTTGTACGAGTTGAAGGCAAAACGATTTGATCCGGATGTAGTTAGCGTGCTAAGGCCCTATAGGCCCAGTGCCTCCGGGCGAAATAAATTCCATCCATCCATTTTTGCTGCAGGAAAAGGCAGGCTCTGTGTAAGCGCTTGCCACATATAGACAGTGTAGAGAAAAAACACCTCCACACACCAGCATTAAAAGGAGCGGACAAAATCTTTGAATTTCAAATTTTCAATAAGTAAGTTACAAAGATTGCAAAATCTCAAGGATCCCCCTTCAACCTCAACTTCTCATCAAAGATGAAAAATCTATCCGGGCTTTTCCCCCATACTCAAGAAGAAAACTGCGAGAAAAACGCCCACAGTTCCGCAACCGTCCAGCTATTCGGCCCGCCATCGCCGCCCGAGTCCTGCGGCAGGGCGACGTGGTCCTCGTCGAAGGCCGTGAAGACGACGGGGTACTTGGGGTCGCAGCCCTGGTAGACCGTCTTGATGTGCCGGCGGCTGTTGCGTGCGGGCTCCGCCGCCTGCTGGCCCTGCGTGCACCCGTTGACGCGCACAAAGTTGTCGCGCAGCTGCCTGCCCATGGAAATGGGCAGCACCCCGTCGCGAACGCCGTGCTGGCCGTAGTAGGCCTGGTTGGGGTTGGGTTAGTCTTGGAAGTTGGGGTTTTTACTGTCTAGGAGGGGAGGGCTCTAAAGAGGGAGTAGACTACAAGGGGGTGAAGAAAAAGCTTACCACTGGCGTGTTGCCGCCGGCACAACCGCTCAGCTGCGCGCCCGAGAGCACGCCGATGGCGCGGAAAATGTTGGGCCGAGCGCAGGCCAGCGCGTACGACATGGCGCCGCCGTAGCTGAAGCCGGTCGAGAAGACCTGCTTCTCGTCGATGCAGAGCCCGTTGCTGACCGTCTTGTAGATCTCGTCGATGAAGGTCACGTCCTCGCCACCCTGGTTGCCCCAGCCCTTGTTGAGCCCGTCTGGCGCCACAAAGATGGCCGAGTTGTTGGCCAGTCGCTGCAAGCCGTAGTACGGTGCCGTGCCGCCGTCGACGGCCATGAAGTCGGCGTCGAGCCAGTGGAGGCCGAAGATCAGCTTGTACGGGCGGTTCTGGTCGTATCCCTGAGGCAGTCGGATCATCCAGCGCCGGTTCTTGCCGTTGACCGTCATGGTCTTGCTTCCGGCGGTGACGGCCGGGGACTTGCCGCACCCGGCCGAGGCTGCCGAGACTGCGGGCAGGATTAGGAGAAGCGCGACGGCGAGTAAGGCCAGGGGCCCGAGAAGGCGGCGGTGAGCCATGTCTGGAGATTATCAAGGTCTGAGGGCTTGACGTCGTTGGTGTCCAGTGGGGCGGGCACTGATCAAGAGGAGAGATGGGTGGATGGCGAGGTTCTTGGGGTCAATATATAATACCCCGATACTCGTTCATCCTCGGTCGAAAGGTGCTTGGCGACCGGTATGCTGCCGGCCCTATCGAACACCGCCATCGTCTCGTTTGTCACCGACGCCATCCGTCGATACGTCGCCGAACCTCTGGTAAGTGGCGGAAAACATTAGTCGATGCCGGACTCTGCGTGGTTTGACGAGGGGAGTAGAATGACCAGGGTGGAACTTTATCCCAAGCAGGTTTGAACTGTTGGTTTTTTGTCCCTAGAGTTACACCTTTGCTTGGGGACACAGCTATGCGCACGAATCGGGGTAATTGGAACGGCTGCCTGGGAACTGAGCACAAGGGTTGACCCTGGAAATTATGGGCGGAAATTTATCAACTTATTAAACTTGTCTTGGTGTGAGGAGGCCGCAGTTAGATTGCGGGGTGCAGCCCGGAGAATATACACGCATCGCCGTTCCTTTGTAGAGTGAGGACCCCCTTATCCCCAGGACCGGGCCAGCGGTGCCAAGCATGGGAGTTGAAAAACGCCGCCCCTCGTCATAGTCGTTTTCCAATATCTATTCGGGTTACCTGGAGTTGATATTGATATTCTCCCACCTAAGCCCGTCTTGGCTTCATTAGAGATAGGAATGAAATCAAAATCAGCCACCCGATTGGAGACGCATCCGAAGGCAGAAGATCCCAATAAGATAGGTATGACTTGATTACTTTCTGGCTACGTCTCGACCGACTACTCGGGAGCCGTTGGTCTGTTCAACAAATTTGCTACCTCGGCCGGGTTGAAAGGCAGACTTTGTCTGTCTATTCATGGATAAAACCGATCGAGTGAACGACAAGACTAGGTACTTCCGATCAATGTATCCGCTGGCATCATAGGCGTTTCACAGGCGCGGCGAGGATTCCCGTTAGCCCAACTATGTCAATCCTGTCAAATTTACCTTCTTTAACAAGAAGCATTAAAGATGCCTCGTCTATACAGGATCAAGGTTCCGTTCGAATATGCTACAAACCCGAGAAGGTGTAGGCGGTGGAAAGTTGGCCAATGAAAGGATGGCAGTCCGCATAATAACCATTTTTCTACCTATAGGATGATCGCCCAAGTGCACGGTCATATGGGCATCGCCGGTGTACCATCCAACTACAGGTCTTTCTCACCTCAGCCGCAAGGATAAAATTAGGCTTTTGATCCAACGCTCTCTTGTTTAATCCAACCCATGCCCATTAGGTTCCAGGGAATATATCCGTCACTTCTCCCAACCCTTGGTTTTTGCAAATTATTTTGTTCTAAAAGACAACACCATTCTCAAAGAAGACACAGGGGCTGGGGCGGAAAGGGTTTGAAATTGTTTTTCCCTGCTTGGTGAGAACCGGAGTATTATTCAGGTACTGGAACAGGTTGGGGACCGGAAACACCGGACTAAACTCGAGTGATTTCTTCAAGTTCATCAAAGTTAATCATTCCCCAGCTCAGTGGATTGAATAACACTGTGTTGATAAAGATAGATCTTGTCGCTGTCCACTTATTGCCCACTACCTCGGCCAGCTCAAATTCAACAACGAAACGACACATTTTGGTGCAGATCTTGCATTGAATGAGGAGGTTTGTTTTTAGAGCGGGTCTGGGGCTGTGAAGGAGCCTGAAGGACCCCTGTCTCAAGACGCAACAGGGTTGGAGGAGGAGCGGGCAGTCAGAAAGGGTCGAGTTAGCCCGTCTTACACTGTCAACTTCTATTTCGGGCCGCCCCCAGAGGCAGCTTGGAATGGTTACATCCTCGCGCTCGAGAACGCACCAATTCCGCGCTGTCAACACACAGATGCCGCCCTGGAGCATTGCAACCTAACCTTCTCGATCACCGAGCGGCCAAAGGTCTAGGCCTTCAGCCCCTGGAGCAGGGCGATGGCCAAAATAAGCGGCCGAATGCAGCCGTCTCTACTTTTAGGACTTGGCGGCGAGGTGCTCCTCCCAAGTGGGAAGGCCCAATGAATCTTGCCTCGATTTTTTACCTCGGCGATCGTCAAGCTTCGGTGGGGCCGAGATCTCCATCGCATGGAGACATCATGGGACCTGGATGGGGGAGATTGTGAGGTTGCAGGCGGACAGCACGGAGAGTAAGCCACTCGCGGTATGGAGTTATAGAAAGCCGTTTGCTTCTGTTGGTGATCGCACGGCCACGAGTATAAAGACATCAGGATCGATCTCCGAAGTCTAGACTCTCTTGCTATCATCACCATCCCTCACCTTCACCATCACCTTCACCAACTACCCACGACCAAGACTTGCGCCAGACAATCTTGTTCTCTAGACGCCATCATGCAGCTCACCAGCCTGGTCCTGACCCTGGCCGCGGCCATCTCGACGGTCGCTGCCTACCCTATCACGGGCAACGACGTCAACTGCCGCAGCGGCCCCGACACCAGCTACAAGTCGGTCAAGACGTACAAGAAGGGCGCCGACGTCAAGCTCACCTGCCAGACCTACGGCGAGAGCATCAACGGCAACGCCATCTGGGACAAGACCAGCGACGGCTGCTACGTGTCCGACTACTACGTCAAGACGGGCTCCAACAGCATGGTCACCAAGGAATGCCCGATCGCGGGCGGCGGCGGCGGCTCGCAGTACAACGGCCCCATCAACCGCACCGAGATCATCTCGCGCGGCCGGTACTGGGTCTCGCGAAAGGTGCCGTACTCGATGAGCAAGACGTACCCGGACCAGCAGGGACGCAAGTACCGCACCGACTGCTCGGGCTTCGTGTCCATGGCCCTGCACGCCAACGCCCCCGGCTACAACACCGTCAGCCTGCCGGCCATCGCCAAGGCCCATCAAGTGGGCTGACCTCAAGCCCGGTGACTTCGTCGGCACCCTGGGCGAGGGCACCGCCGGTGCCGCCGGCCACGTCACGCTCTTCCTCTCGTGGGCAGACAGCGCCCACAAGGCCTACAACACGCTCGAGTGCCGCGGCACCTACGGCTGCGTCCAGTACAAGCGCAACGTCGGCTGGAAGAGCGGCGGCTTCACGGCCAAGCCGTACCGGTACACCCGGGTTATCAACTAAAGGGAAGGGATGGCGCGATTCTGTATATATCTTGTCGATCTTGTGTATAGGACGAGCTGTTGGGTCCCTTGGGGGGTGGGGCGTGCTAGGATTGAAGCGTTGATTTGTGAAGGACTTTTGTGTATATAGATATGTAATGGCTGCTTGTTAAAATATGGGTGGATAAATTTGAATTACTGCTTTAGGTGCAACACTAGTCCTCAACCAACATATTTTGACATTGGGAAACAATCCCCGATCCAGGCTCTCTTCAAGGGCTTTTACCGTCTACCTTCACATTTTGACACCGACTTTACCACGCGCCACCCTTTCCACTCTACCATCATCATCACTCACTCCCATCTGCAACCCCGCTCCCCTTTTCCAACGCCCTCCTTTCCCTCAACACCTCAAACCCCTTCAAAATCACCTCCCTCCTCCTATTCCCCTCCCCATCCCACCGCATCTCCACATCCCCACACCACCCCCTTTTCACATCCTCCTCGGTCGCCCACACAAAAGCACAATGCTCCTCCGGATCCAACCTCACCACCGGCAACCCCCCCTGAACCTCCGAGTCAACCTCCACCTCCACCAAAAAACAAAACAACCTCCACCACGGCCTCACCCCCCCAATTTTCTTCCCCTCCCCCCCATCACCAGCCCCCCACATCCGACTTCACTACACGCACACGCAACAAAACTCGGCTCCGCAATATCCAAACCCCTCCACCAACCGCACCACCCGCGCCGCCAACCAAGCCCGTCTCCTTCGGGCCAGCTCGGCGCGCCACCGCCTGCCAGGATGGTCTTCGGAGGGCTCGGCAGCCGCCCGCCGGGGTGCTCCCAAGGTGAGGGGGTTCCCAGTCGTTGGGGGGCGCGTTTGGAGGAGGGAGGGTGCGTTCTTCTTTTTGGGTTTGGTTTTTCTTTTTTTGAGGAGGGGGAGAGGGTGGTGGTGGTGGTGGTGCTGCTGTTGGTTGACAGACGGGAAGGATGAGGGTAGCGAGACGACGGCCGAGACGATTAGTTGGTGGAGGGGGTTGGCGGCCAGCCAGTCTCGGACGGGGATGTTGAAGGCTTCGAGGGAGGGGTCGTGCTCGAGGGCGGGGAGGTGGTCTTTAGAGGGCTGGGGCGGGGACATTGTGGTCGTGTTGGTTGTTCGTTGTTGGTTGCCAGGGGTAAAAGGGGTTGTGTTGAGGTTTGGACTGAGATGGGCTTCCCGTGGTGATATACTTTGCTCGTCGAGGTGGTCAGGGAGGACGATTCTGCCCTGTGGTACGCCCCCCCACTCACCTTTGACTCACTGCCCGATCGCCCAATTACCTACCGTCCGCTTATTCCCGGAAAAAGGACGAGACGCATGTCATCCCCCAGGAGTGGCCTTGAATAGGTACCATTTCTAAATATTTCCTAGAATAAATATACACATCAGAGGATGGACGTCTCCGGAAGCAGAGCAGTCCGCCATTTCATGGCCGAGTTCGCGTTGGCCCAATCCAGCAGGGCGTCGTAATCGACGCACTCGTGCTCCGAGCCCTCGCCTGGCCCGGCGTCCGTCTTGCCCTCCAGGGTGGTGTCGGCCGAGCACATGATGCCCTGGCGGATGTAGTTGAAGCAGTGGCTCGTGTGGTGGGCCACCTCTTCGGTCAGGTTGGCGCCGGCGAACCCCTGCTGGTAGTGCTCGGCGAGGTAGGAGAGACAGTGCAGCTGGTGGAACACGGTCATCATGTACCCCGGCCCGTCGTGGTGCCGGTCCAGCGCGACCGTGTACGGCTCCGGGAGGTCGTAGCGGCTGGCGTCGTCGACAACCACATAGCCTCGGCTTTCTATCTTGCTCATTAGCTGCTGTCTTCCACAGGCAAGGCAGTGTCCACAGTGGGCGCTACGTACCCGAGCTCAACCCGAGCCAGTTGTGGAGCGTGTGGAGGGTGAGTGTCTCGTTGAACCACATATCACCGCGAAGGTATTTGGGGTTGTCTTGGAAGGTGTAGATCTTTCGTGGGACTAGACGACGGCGATTAGCAGCTGCCACAGAGACGCCCAATGATGGCCGACCTACAGCTCGGTACTGGTGTACGCCGTAGGGTCTCGCGTGAGACGACCAGTGGTTTGGCGACCAGCAGATAAACTATTGTGCCCGCCATAGTGATTTCCAAGAATAACCTCAAGTACCATACCACGCCGCGCTTCCGAGGGTTGTTGGCGTCGCATTTCAGGCATACCGTCGAGAAGCCGGTCGCGACATCTTCGTTCGACCCGGATTTGGGCAGGAAGGTCTGCTCCTCCTCGTCCGACTCCCGTTTTCTTGAAGCCATCCTTGTGCAGTGGGAGAGGAAAACCCCCCTCAGCCCCTCTCTCCGCCCCGGCCGTGCAGTTGAGCGACCAGATGAACCCTCCGGCCGTCTGCTGCAGTGCGGCTCCCAGGTCGTAATGAGCCCGAGCAAGTCTCCCCTCAGCTGAAAAAGGGGTAGTCGCCGATGTTGGCCGTCAGTCGCCGGTCTGCTGGGCTGAGATGGTATTCGAAGGGTAGCTCAGCCGAAAAGCCTCCGGCGAGGAAAGGGGAGGTTGATGGCTTTCCAGCTTCTTGAAACGCCACCGGATCCGTATTTAGCCGGTTACACTCGAATTCAAGATCTGGGGGAGGTTACATCGCTTCGGCAAGACACTGCCGCCCGCGAATCGGGCTAGTGTGCCTCGGATGCATTGTTTCGGCGGGAGCAGGCTAATTGGAGGCTCACCGGGTTCAACGGAGATCGGAACCAGGCGGGCCATGATGACTTTTTTGAGACATGTTTGTTGGCCCGGATGGGTCGTTGGTTCGTTCCACACTTTGGTTACTCGCACCAATCTCATTGTGTTCTGCTCTCAGGGGCTAGGGTCATTCTATTAGGGCCACCATCCCAGGTACCTGGTAATATAGGTACATAGCTATACGCAGCCTTGACGCTCTATCTAGCTTAACTACCAGCTACCCGGTTCTCCGTGACTAGAAACATTGAACGTAAGGTGCCAGGCTCTTGATAACACTATTCGTCTAGCCACCAGGTTTTACGCTACTACGAGGGGCTATCATTCCAAACTGCCCAACGACGGCAGAGAAGATGACTGGCCTGCCGAATCGAGAGACCAGAGCGGATTCCCCGAGACCCCCGAGTTCCACTGCCAATGAACCAAGCAGGAAGCTGTCAGGCTCGTCTTCCGCCCCTAGATGAGCCATAGTTAGTGGTAGGCTGCGTCGGTAGAGAGGCACCTGCTGGCTAAAGAAAGCCGGGCTCTCAAGTTAAGAGCGATCGCGACAGTCGCTTTTATTCAGCGAAGAGGCAGGCAACCTTTTATCGACGGCACCGAAGGCGTCGAATTGAGCCACCCAAACCACAACGGTACTAAGTTACCAACGTATCTTTGATTTTTTTTCTCTTTGGCTATATACTCTAGAGTGCAGTACATTATCGGGCCATATCGCCAAAATGCCGCATCGCCAACGTAACGGACTTAGGTGGGCGGACATGGGCGGCTGCTCTTTTGAGCTGGAACCCCAATGGGCAGGGCAGCCCCAGCTCGACGACATTACTCAAGTCTGTCGAAGAGCTCTGGATCTCTCCGCCGAAGATGGCTGCTCCGTCACTTTTCATGCCGATGCACCTTCAGCAAAGACTATCTGGGCGAGTGCCCGCGTGGCAAGTTTTTGCTCCGCGTGTCGCTGTCCGTTGACCCCAAACACAAAACACGGGGTGAAGTCACGACCTTGGGCTGGATCCGCCGCATGACCCATGTTCCCGTCCCCAAGGTTATCGCCTTCGACGACAGCCAGGACAATGATATCGGATATGAGTGGATCCTCATGGAGCTGATGCCCGGTGTCCATGCTTCCAAGCGATGGGATTAGATGTCCATGGCCCAAAAGAACTGGGTTGTCGAGCAGGTCGCCGAGTTTCAGAGCCAACTTCTCCGTCACAGCCTAGAGGACGCTAAATTTCAAACCATCGGCACACTTTCTCCCAGTAACTCGGAGTCCGAACACAGCCCTTCCAATGACCCGAAGCCTAGCCGGATCGTAGCTCCCTTGTTCTTTTAGGGAGAGCATTTCGACTACGATATTGCCCGTGGCCCTTTCCGAACCAGTCATGATTGGCTGAGCGCGTGCCTGGAGATCATCCGTCAAGAGCAAGTGGAGGCGCTCGAGGAAGAAGAGGACGAGGAAGACCAAGAAGACCAAGAAGACCAAGAAGACGGGAAAGACGAGAATGACGAGGGAGGCGAAGAAAACGAAGAAGATGAAGTCCGAGAGGACGCCAAATATCGCCTGCAAGTCGCCAACAAGTTGACGAAGCTGCTCCCCAAGCTTTTCCCCCTTTTCCAGAATCCAGCTGAACCAACTGTGCTTTGGCACGACAACCTTTCCATGTCAAACATCCTCGTTGACGACGACGGCAAAATCACGGCGCTGATTGATTGGGAGTGTGTCTCGTGCAAACCCCTTTGGGTGGCTACTGAGATGCCCGAGTTTCTGCTCGGGCATGTGCAGGAAGAGGAACCAAATAAAGATTATCCGGACGAAGACGACGCGAAGAAGACGAAACTAGACCGGATTGAATTGTTTGAGTTCCAACAAACGCAGCTGCGCAAAGTCTATGTTGGCAAGATGAAGCAACTTTGGCCGCAGTGGGAGACGGAGGTTGCGCCCGCGGCCTTGAAGTTGGATTTCTTGGGCGCTGTGGACCGCTGTGCCGGCGGCTGGTATCTGGTCGAGATAGAACAATGGATTGACGCTGTGGAGGGCGGTGCATTTCCTCGATTGACGGACTTTTTTGAGGACATGGAGAGCTGATGGGGCCTTGGCGATGATAGGTATGGATGTAACTACGAATATTCGTATAGTTTATTTACCTACAGTGGGGATCCAAAAGTATCCGGCCACCCCGCTTTTTCCCAGCCACCTACATTATATCTTGGAGGCTTTAACAGCAAATATCTCAACATCACCAAATCATGACGCATAACCAATAGATGTTGTTAAGAGCCCTGTTTAAAAACTTTAATATTTTGTATACCACCCCCTCGCTTTTTTGACAGCGGCTAGCCGGCGTGGCATTCCCTCGATCAGCTTGTCGATGAACGACTGTGGGATAGCCTCCCACGCCGTATGCAAGCACTCTTTGAACTTTGCTATATCTACGCAGTGTCACGGGCACAGCCCGTTCCTTGTAGGGACAGGGTTGCACGGCTGAACCCCGAGGTGGGCTGTACGTAGCTCTGCGCTGGTCTGTGCGCAGCCACAGGGTTTTCCCTGAGTGCGCCTCGCCTCCCACATTCGGTTCCTCGTGCAACCACGCAATATACCAGCTTGCCTCTACCACGGTGATCCTGACCGTGATACGCAGTTCTGCTTCAGGGACCATAGCTCTGGGAATAACGTTCGCAGGTTTTTCTTCAGAGCTGCCCAAACGTGCTCAATCGGATTCAGATCCGGACTGTGTGCAGGCCATTCGATCCACGAAATCCCCCGCGTCTGGAGCCACTCCTCCGTTGCCTTACAGACGTGAATCTTTGCGTTATCTTGTTGGAAATGCCGGGTATCGTTGTAATGAGGCAGGAGACCTTCTTGGAGCGTCTTCTGGTAAGATCTCGCAGTGTATCCTCGCCTCGGGGCATCTTCGTCGCGCTCCATCACGATGAGGTCACTTCTCCTCCCCTTTCCAGACCATTTCCCCAAAGCATGATCGAGATGTTCGCTTTCACATGGTTCTGGAGGTTGACGAAACGCTTATCGAACTTCTCGGACGGAAATCGGAACACCCAGCAAGTCGAATTTAAAGTGTTATTCTGACAGGAACACTAGTCTGAGAACATCGTCTGAAACGATTAGCGGGGTAAGAAATAGGAGGTAAGTTCAACACCACTAACCTGAAGGAACTCGTCGATATTCTCAAGCCAATCGCATGCAAAATCCTACCTATCCTTTGCCACTTCTTTGGTCAAAGGAATCCTCTTCATAGCTCTCCATTTGCGGATGTGGTGTGACCGGAGGCAGCGGCGGATGGTAGAATAGGAGACAACCTTGCCAGTTGCGTTAACAAGCGCTTTTTTTCGCAATGGTTCGGTTTTTTTTGACAAGTAAAACGATATACCGTTTCTCCCTTCGAGTTAGAACCGGCGGCCGGCCCTTGCCGGGGTCGCGAATCAAACGTTCGGTGAGTTTTCCAGTGCTCAACACAGCGGGCGACGGTATCGCGGGATACGCGAAAGAGGCGAGAAACGGCGCGTTCGCTCTGCCCGGGCCGCAACAAGTGTGCAAATGGCTGCACGTGCGCCTGGAGAAAGCTCCTGTAATCTCCCGCGTCCGGCAGTCAATTCAGCAGCAAAATCGGCCAAATTGAGCTTCATCTTGTTGAATTGTCGTGGTTCAAAGCTAAGGGTAGGAAACCGCGAGACGCGTTTCGCGTTTATTGAAAGCGGGGTGGCCGGATACTTTTGGATCCCCACTGTACCAATGTAGAAATCCAGCGAGTGCCAAGCGAGCCAAGTTGGTTGTTGCTCAGCCAAGCCTTGTGTAGTGCACGGACCATCCATCCACTACTGAGCAAGCCAAGCCAAAGGAATTTTGTTATCGCGATAACTAACTGTGAGCGACTGGGACTTGGAACCATCATCGTCAAAGCCGAACAGCCATCACGAATTCCTCTGCCGAAACCACACATCGCCCACCTAACAACCCGCTCACACCTTTCTACTTAACCAACATTATGGACACAGGGTAGGCGCCGCTCACCCCAAACCTCACGACAGTCATTGCCAATGCTAACATGTCATGTCAAACGCCAGCCTCTCAGCATCCGAGCAGCGCGAGCTGGAACAGCGCCTGCAGAAGCGCCAAGTCAAGGAGTTTATGAACGTACGTCCTCCCTCTCTCTCCCTTCCACCTCATCGTCACCCCTTCCATCCCCCTCCCTGCCCCCTTCCCCCACCGTTCCCCCTCCCTCCACCCACCGTTCCCCCTCCCTCCAGACCCCAACTCCAACCCCAACCCCAAACCCGAACCCAACTAACCCGTCACCACCCAAACAAAACAGGTCTTTGGCAGCCTAGTCGACAACTGCTTCAGCGCCTGCGTCGACGACTTCACCTCCAAGGCCCTCTCGGGCCGCGAGTCGGGCTGCATCAGCCGCTGCGTCACCAAGTCCATGACCACCCAGACCCGCCTAGGCGAGCGCTTCGCCGAGCTCAATGCCGCTATGACGCCCGATATGCAGCAGCGGTAGATTCTGGCTGGGTCTCTAGAAGGGAAGGCGGTAGGAATGGGGTTGCGTGGGGGGGAAAGGGGGGAAGACAGTGAGAAAAAGGGGGGAGACACCCGTTCTCTCTCTCTCTCTCTTTTTCTACCTCTCCACTCACTCAACGACTATGCTCCATGTGCATAGATATCCTTGGGATACGAGGACTGGGGCTGGAATGTACATTATCGTCGGGATACATGACAGGGGCAAGTCGAGCAGGCTGGGAAGGATAGGGATGGATAGACCGGGTTTGGCGAGGAGCTATCAGTGTAACACTATGGGGTTTGTGGGTTTTGTCGACCATAGCTCTGGCGTGACTTTTTTGTTAGTAGGCTCGCACAACGACCGACATGCATGAACACACACAACACACACACACACATATCTAATCAAGACTCAACTCACACCTCGCCAGGCAGGTGACAAGACGCCCAAGACTGTCAAGCCATAAACTCATTTTACTCGCCAATAACCAGACAAGAAAGAAACCGACTACTACAACTACTGCTGCTCCCAACCTCCACACGACCAATACCCCCTCCACTCTCACCACCCCATCAAATCACCGACCCACCAAACCCACACATATCCATCGCCCCCTTCATTCATACCCCCCCTACTCAGACAAAAAAATCCATCACCCCCCTCCAACACCCCCACCGCCTTCTCCTCCAACCGATTCTCACACCCACTCCCGTTCCCAGCCCCAGCCCCAACCACCAAAAAAACACTGCAGGGGAAAAAAGAAAAAGACAACAAAACGGCAAAAGAGGAAACAAAGGCAAAAAAAACAAAAAGAAAAAAAGAAAACTGAAAAGAAATGACTAAAAAAGAACAAAACAGGAAAAAGCAAAACAAACAAAAAGAAAAAAAAAAAGAAAAAAAAAAGATGAAAAAAATAAGAGAAAGAAAAAAAAAAAAAAAAAAAAGGAGAGAGAGAAGAAAAAAAAA
>NT_165978.1:979468-994256 GCF_000143365.1 Chaetomium globosum CBS 148.51
TTAACCCCCCCCCACGACACACGCGTCGGCCATCAGTCAGCTCAGCGGACCCAACGGCAACAGCCTCTCCCGCAACACCTTGCGACTGGCCAGCCCAAAACTCGACATTCTCCAACACGGCCCCCGCATCCCACACCACCTCGGGGATATCCCTCGAATTCGCGGCCCCCAACGCCCCCAGCACCCGCGTGAGCAGCGCGAGCGAGTGCACCTCCGACACGGCCACCAGCGTCACCACGAAGCGGTCGCGTCCCGACCCCCCAGTGCCACTCGCACCGCCGACGGGAACGGTGCGGCTGAGGCCGGGGGCCTCAATGCGGGCGACGGAGCCGCGCAGCAGGTTGGGGAACTGGTTGAGGACGTAGGCGACCTCGGGGGCGATGGTGGCGCCGAGGGCGGCGAGGATGTTGAGCAGCAGGGGCAGGACGCCCTTGGCCCAGACGGCGTAGCAGCGCGCGGCCCCGGCGTTGTCGGCGAGGGGGGACACGTTGGCGCGCCGCATGAAGCCGGCGAGTTTGGCCGAGGTGAGGTGGCCGAGGAGGCCGTCGCAGGCGAGTTGTTCGGCGAGGGCAGGCAGCGCGGAGAGTTCGAGCAGGAGGAGGAGGGCCAGCTCGCCGTAGATGGGGTCGCCTTTGTCGGCGAGGCGGTCGGACCAGGAGAAGAGCGAGGTGGCGACTTGGAGGATGTCGTGCGAGGACATGATGTTGAGGACTTGGAGTTGGCATTGTTCGATGCCGGGGACGCTGAGGCAGGCTTGAAGGATGGCGGTGATGAGTGCGAGGTCCTCGGGCGTGGTGGCTGCGTCGGGTTCGTGGACGAGCGCGGCGAGGTTGCGGAAGGAGCGCGCGACGACGCGGTCGAGCGTAGTGAGGACCAGCTGGGTGACGGCGACGGGGCTTTCGGCAGCGGGTTTTTGAGGGGCGGCGTTGTTGGAGTGCTTAGACCCGCGGAGGACGACGAACAGGATCTTGAGGAGGGTGCGTGAAGTAGGATACCTGGTCTTTGCTCCACGGGTTCTCGACGCTCGTTGACCGTGGCGGAGACCAGTGAGAGGAGCTGGCTAGTGTCCTTGGGGAGGAGCGAACAGTCTGCGAGTCTGCTGCAGCAGCGTCAAGGCAAGATTGGCCCGCGAGTGGGCGAGCACGACGAAAATGTTCTCTGGCGGCTGCGGCCGTTGGTTTGCCTCGAAGCACTGCTCGGCAACCTGCAACATCTGCCTGGTCCCGTACTTGGGCAGCAGACAGGTGCTGAGCTCCAGGAGTAGATACTCCCAAGCATGGAACAGCGACTAGGTCGGATATTAGCAAATACACCATATTGTAAACTCCAGATTGACTCACAACTTCGGCCTCTACTAAAGAAAGGTTGAGGTTCGCCGCCTCCATCTCTCGCCGGAAGCCGTTGTGGCGTGACCCAGCCCAGCCAGCGTCGTGGCCAAGCATGGATTCCGCAACGTCCAGCGCGTAAAAGTACTGAGACCCCAGATCCCGCGGCACCAGCAGAGTCCTCTTTGAAGTCATCGGTAGAGCACTCCGGTATATCCGCTGGGCGAAATTCCTTCGCAAAGTTGTGCATGCAAAGACGAGTTGTAGGTCCGACACTGCGACCGCCGTCCCCGGAGAAAGTAGTCCCAAGTTCATTCACGACCTTCGGCAGCAAAACTCTTGCTCCTTTGCGCATCTGGGCGCAGGTGGTACTAGTCTGCTATGGCAAACGTTCTTCAGCGATGTTAAGCCGCTATCCTCGCACTGATAGCACGCCTCGGCCGGGATCGGGCTTTGGCCACCGCGCGCGGGGGCTTTGAGGTCGCGGACATAAGCCCGAAGCTCCTGCAAAAACGCCTTATCCCTCTGCATGGCAAAGATGGTCCATGGCCAGTAGTTTTGGGCCGACGTGAAGAAGTCAAGGATGGCGAGGGTTTCTTGGCTCGAGGTGTTTCTGATAGAGCGCAACTTCTCTAGCGCTGTCGACAGCACAGAACCCGCGGTTAGCTGCGCAATCTTGGCTTCGCCCTTGAGAGCCTCGCGCGGCGTCTTGCCCGTGAGCAGGCAGTTGGCCATCCATTGCTGCCTGTTCCGGAGAATGGTCGAGAAGAATTTCCAGGTGCTCGCCACTTCCGGCGTTCTGTCGAACGGCATGTCTAGCTGCCCGACAATCTGGATGAAGGAACGGGACACTTGCGGGCCCAAGTACCCGAGAAGAGACGGGGGCTCGCCGCTGCTCTTCCCCGCGCTCTCCACCAGCGCGTTTAGGAGGGCGATGGCTGGCATCCGGAAGGAGTGCCTAATCGCTGGGAGCCGCGCAACAACGCACGCGGACTTGAAGAGCTGTGTCTGGATGTTGGTTGACGCTTGGTTCAGGTAATCAGCAACCCGCAACAGAGTGGTAGCAAACGCCAGCACCGTCGTCAGTCTCTCCGACACAATCTGAGAGCGCCGCTGGTAAAGCGTCGTGTCGGGAATCTGGAAAGCAGCTAACAGAGTTGCGAGGAGGGGCTGGAAGCGTAGCGAGCTCGACGAAGTAGAAAGAAAGCTCTCCACAATGTACCCAGCTGCAGGTGCGAGAGATCCTGTCAAGCTCTTCTGAGCATCCCTCGGCCCAATGCTGTGTGCGTACGTCACCAATTTGTGCATGATGCCTACCACGTCCCGGACCAAAACGCTACGGTCAACTTCGGAGGGAAACCTCCACGTGGCCGAGTTCTCGAAGACATCGATACTTGTTTGAGCAATGGAGAGAGATACCCGAGACACAATCTTGTCCGAAGCCCCAAGCCAAGGATTCTCTTCCCCTTTGGAGCGGCCGTTGACGATAGTCCCCGATCTCCTCTGGGCGGCGCTTGTCATGGCGCTTTCCACGAGGCTGGAAAACAGCCTCACGGCGGATAGGAGTAGGTCGTACCTCTCGGCGAACATGTCAAGGTTAGCTGTGATCCTCGACAGGCGCCCCGACCGGGTGTCACTGTTGATGAGCGCGCAGCGTGCCATGTAGGCCCAAACGCGGCCTGGACACACCGGGAGTGCGGCATATAAGAATTGAAGGCAAGATGACATAGCGGCAATCTTGGGGCCATCCAGGTCCGCAAGCTCTTCCTCGACCAGACTGTCGAGTGTGTCGCAGATGATGCTCAAGATGTCCTTGCCCTGCGGAAGCAAGCGGCTGGCTTCGGTCAAGATCCTTAGGCCTCGGTCGGCGTCCGTTTTGGAGGACTTGAGAGCCTCAGTGCGCAGCACCGTCGCCAACAGCGATATTCCCTCGATGAGTTCATCCACCGTCAGATACCCCAGCCCGGTGTCGTAGGCTCCTGCTGTGAGGTTCACCTCGAGGCGCTTCCCAAAGAGAGCTAGCGTAGAGTGTTCAAATTCCAGCTTTGCAACCCTCCCAACATCGGTGACAAAGCGACCGTATGTCCCGCGGGGCATTGTAGACTTCTCTTCGGGTGAGATTCGCCTGTTGGATTTCGACGTCGCGTCAAAGAGGTCGATATCCCTGGTCAGGCGGAACGAGTTTGTGTTTTCCTCTTCAAAAACCAGCTCATACGACCTGTCCCACCGAGGGTCCCAGTCGACAGTGAGGCTTGGGGTCTTAACGAGCAAAGTGGTGATGATTTCGGAATTCTCCTTGTCCGTTACCAAGGCCGCCGACAGGATGCGGCAGATAGAGGAAAACGGGAGGAATTCGTAAGGGAAGCGGCTCTGAGATTGAGAGCTATATTGCGTCCTGAGTGTGTCGTCATCCAGCATGCGAGTGTAGATTTCAAGGGAGGCCTTCCCGTTGGAAGAGATTTCCGGTGAGATATCCCAATATTGGCTACCTCCGGACAGAATGGAGAGGAGGCACTCGACCGGTTCCGACTGATAGCCAACATAATGGACGCTTCGCTTGAGGAGGTCCTGGAAGACCAAGCGGGCGCGAGCGCCTAATACCGGCCGAAATGCGGCGCTCTGGCCGGACCCCAAGCATACCGCCATTTCAGCCAGGAGCCCGTAGAGTTGCCCCTGTGCAGTAGCCATCCTAGCCATATTTTCTGCCGGCTCGATGTTGCGCTCGAGCTGCTGGGAGGCAAGGAAGACATCATACGAGGACGCCTCAATAGAGACGATGCTTCCGGCCGAGTTCCTCCGCTGACGCCCAGAGGTGCTAGATGGCTCATACTCCAGTTCGAAGCCGGCTTGTGCCCGTTGGTTTTGTAGTAGATCGCGCCGTTCGGCTCGCTCCTGATATCCGATATGCATCTGGTGCAGAATGAGCGACCAAGCAAACACAAGTGGCATTGTTGTAGCCAGCCCGACACTGGCAGCGGCCGAGACTGTGGTGTGTATCTTGGTGAGGGCGTCGGACGAAGCCAGGTAAGGCTCCTCGTCTTCCAACAGATCAACGTCCTGGTCTAGGTATAAAAGCGTCCGGTCAATGTTGAGCACCTTTAACGAAATGGCACTGATAAGGCTGTGAAGCGGCATGGCCAGTTCAGCAAGGAGCTCATGGCCCCCGGTGACGGGCGCGAAGAACTCGCACGCGTCCATGAGCGCAAACCACTGGGTCACAATCTCGGGCGTGGCGAAATGCGAGGCTTTGAGATCCAAAATCTGAAAGATCAACGCCATAGCATGGATGGCCTCGGTGAGTGCTGTCCTGACCCAGTCGACCTGCAACTGCTCCGTCAGAATTTGAAGGTCGAGGGAGTCCGGTGGCGCATGGATTCGGACGAAGCAGTCGTCGAGCGTGCGGATGTATGTGGGGGCGAGGGCGTCAAGTCGGGCCATGTCAGGCTTCGTCGCGTCGCCGTCGAAGCCAAATGCCTCCTGCAATACGCCATCCCGCAAGGTCTTCAGTTCCGAGCCGGCGTCTGGCGAGCACGAGTGCAAAAGAAAGGCGAGGAGCGCATCGATGGCCCCCAAGAAGGACCGCCGCTCGGAGAGATAGGTAGCCAGTAGGCGCTGGCGACGGGTTGTCTCGCTTTCGAAGTCGGTCCAGGTCGATTCGGCATCGGCGATCGTTGTCGCGTTGAGTGCGGCAAGGATGGCCGAGGCCTGCGCGTCCCCCACCCCGGCGGCTTCTTGAATGTTGGCGACATCTTGTGTGGACAGCGGCCCGGTGAGATGGCTGTGAGCGCGCGACTGGTATTCTATAAGCACAATGCGGAGGGCGGCCACCTCGTTGGTCTTGACGTTCTTGCTCAGCCATTGTGCGTCGCCCTTGATGGTATCGAGGTCGTAGGGGTCGTTTGGCGAGGGCACAACGTTAATGGCCCCCGTCTTGGTTTCAAAGTCGAGCTTGGTCTGGTTCGTGGGGGGTGCGAAGGTCCTGGTTGGCTCCCTAAAGAACTGGTGAACGTAGCCATCTCGGAGGAAGGCCGACACGGTGGTGCTGGTGAGTCGGTCGCATGACAGATCTTCGAGGGCAGCGGCTACAAGTCTCCAGGAGCTATGAAAAGGTAAACGACGTTAGAATACATAATACATATGTGGTGGGGGGGAGAATGCTAGAAGACGGCGCAACAAACAGGATTATTTTCTTGCCGCTTAGACACTCCTCAAGCGGCGGAAAATAGGTTCTATCGGTCAAGGTAGCCATTGGGAATGGTCTCCATCCGGGCCAGGGTCGGCCGGTGTTGAAATATTAAATGCGACAACCTGGGCCGCGTCTAGGTGGTGGGAAGCGAGTGGTTGTGGCAGAGCTCTGGAGCTGCAAGTGGGAATCTCGAATTGCGATTCTAACCTGGCATGGGGCCCTTTGCTGTGAGGGACGCGCTCTGCCGACGCGGGTCCGTCCCAACCCGGAAGCTCTGCCAGGGCGGTTGCCCAGGCGGTCGAACTAGCCGACTGTTTTTCAGCTCTAGGATCCACTCATTTTTTGTTATCGATAAGAGCGATAAGAGCTGCAGCTGCATTTCTGCCCAGCACTGTCTGCATAGTCCCAAGGCCCGCCTGCTGTTAACGTTAGCGTCACTTTGACGCTGTAAGCTGCGGCACAAGGATTTGGCCTCCGCTGACTCTTTTGGCAACCCCTCCATCAGCCTATCCGATCTGTTAGCCCGGTCACTCAACTGCTGTGCCTGACGATATAAGAGTTGGTTGCTTTTCACGATCCGCCTTTCTTACACATTCGTCTGGGTCCTCCCACATCTGAGACGTGACTCACCAACCTGACTCAAGACTGGATGGGTGTCAACTTCTTGCAAAAAAGAATTGCTTGCTTCATTGTGCAGCACCACAAAACGCAGGACGAGAAGCGAAAATAAGCTTTTTTAAAGTCTGTTCATCAGCATCTTGCAACTTCCCCTCGCTCCGAATTCGGTGACAAAACCAACAATTAGCAACCCCTCAACACCAACCAACAAAAATGCCTGCCACCCCAGATATCACCGATTACTCACCCCACCATCCCGATCCTTCACCTTTGGTGCCAACAGCTACCAATCTCATCTTGATCGACAACTATGACTCCTTTACTTGGAATGTCTACCAATACTTGGTGCTTGAAGGTGCCAATGTGACGGTGTTCAGAAACGACAAGATCACCATCGATGAACTTATTGCGAAAAAGCCAACCCAATTGGTGATCAGCCCCGGCCCAGGGCACCCAAATACCGATTCGGGTGTCAGCCGTGATGCCATCAAGCACTTCGCTGGCAAGATCCCCATTTTTGGAGTGTGCATGGGGCAGTAAGTGAAATATAATCTAATTTAGCTTGGGCCACTGACTCATCTCTCATCTCCCGTGTACAGACAATGCATCTTCGATGTGTATGGTGGCGATGTGAGCTTTGCTGGTGAGATTCTTCACGGCAAAACATCACCGCTGGTCCACGACTCCAAGGGTGTCTATGCTGGTCTTGCCCAGGGTCTGCCCGTCACCCGCTACCACTCGCTGGCTGGTACTCATGTCACCCTGCCCGAGTCTCTCGAGGTCACCTCCTGGATTGCCAACGAAGATGGCTCCAAGGGCGTCATCATGGGTGTTCGTCACAAGGAGTACACCATTGAGGGTGTGCAGTTCCACCCTGAGAGCATTCTATCCGCCGACGGACGCCTCATGCTCAAGAACTTCCTCCACATGCAGGGAGGGACCTGGGCTGAGAACGAGCGCCTGGAGAAGGCCGCTCAAGAGAGCAAGAATGCCGTGATCGTACCCAAGAGCGACGCAAAGCCAGCCCCGCCAAAGAACAACATCCTCCAGAAGATCTACGCTCACCGGAAAGCCGCCGTCGCCGCCCAGAAAGAGATTCCTTCTCAACGGCCCTCTGATCTGCAGGCCGCCTACGACTTAAACCTCGCACCGCCCCAAATCTCGCTCGTCGATCGCTTGCGCAACTCCCCATTCGACGTCGCCCTTGCTGCCGAAATCAAGAGAGGGTCGCCCTCCAAGGGCATCTTTGCGCTTGACATCGACGCACCCAGCCAGGCCCGCAAGTATGCGCTTGCCGGCGCCAGCGTCATCTCGGTTCTCACCGAGCCGGAGTGGTTCAAGGGGAGCATCGAGGACCTCCGGGCCGTGCGCCAGGTCCTCAACGCCATGCCCAACCGGCCGGCGGTTCTCCGGAAGGAGTTCATTTTTGAGGAGTACCAGATCCTCGAGGCAAGGCTTGCAGGCGCCGATACCGTGCTGCTGATCGTGAAGATGCTAGATTTCGAGCTCTTGGAGCGGCTCTACGAGTACTCGCTCTCTCTAGGCATGGAGCCGTTGGTCGAGGTGCAAAACACCGAAGAGATGGCCACCGCGATCAAACTGGGGTCCAAGGTGATCGGCGTCAACAACCGCAACCTAGAGAACTTCGAGGTTGACCTCGGCACAACCGGTCGGTTACGCAGCATGGTACCCAAGGACACCTTCCTGTGCGCGCTCAGTGGCATAAACTCCCACCAAGATGTCCTCGACTGCAAGCGGGACGGCGTCAACGGCGTGCTCGTCGGCGAGGCCATCATGCGCGCCCCCGACGCCTCCAAGTTCATCCGGGAACTCTGCGCCGGCCCCGAAGCGCCCGCGCCCCAATCCGCCACCAACCCCCTGCTGGTCAAAATCTGCGGGACCCGAACCGCCGAGGCCGCCACCGAGGCCATCAAAGCCGGCGCCGACCTCGTCGGCATGATCCTCGTCCCCGGCACCAAACGCTGCGTCTCGCACGAGACCGCCCTCGCCATCTCCGACGCCGTCCACAGCAGCCGAAAGAACCCCACCACCACCACCGCTTCAGAAACCATCCAAGTCCTCCCCGCCGCCACCGACTTCTTCACCCTCACCAGCGAAGTCCTCCGCAAGCAGGGCCCGCTCCTCGTCGGCGTGTTCATGAACCAGCCCCTGGCGGACGTGCTCGAAAAGCAGCGGCTGTACAACCTCGACGTGGTCCAGCTGCACGGCGACGAGCCGCTCGAGTGGGCCAGCCTGATCCCCGTGCCGGTCGTGCGCAAGTTCAGGCCGGGCCAGATCGGCCTCGGCGTGCGCGGGTACCATGCCGTGCCGCTGCTGGATTCGGGTGCGGGATCGGGGAAGTTGCTGGATATTGAGGCGGTGAAGGCGGCGTTGGAGCGGGATCGCGGGTTGTCGGTTTTGTTGGCCGGTGGGCTGGGACCGGAGAATGTGGTTGAGGCGGTGGCTGCGCTGGGACCGCTGGCGGAGAGGGTGCTGGGTGTAGATGTTAGTAGTGGGGTGGAGGTGGAGGGTAAGCAGAGCTTGGAGAAGATTAGGGGGTTTGTGAAGGCGGCGAAGGCTATTCGGTAGATGGTGTGGGTTTACTAGAAAAGATAGTTTCGAATTTTAGTTCGCTTGGCATACTATGTTGTTGCGTGTGACTGGGCGTGGGAGTATGGGGTGCTGTCCCTTGTGTCAGTCCCGGTTTCCAATCTTCTGGACGGGCTCGATGCGTACTATTGGTTTGGTTACGAGGTGTCAGACTTCACTGTGTTCTTTTATCGCCAGCTTTATCTCACAAGACTCCTTCCTAGATGTCGAGACTACAGCCATCCTAGCATAGACAGACTTACACCCGCCCTGGTTCTAAAAGCTGCGGCGTGTGCACCCGTTTCTCGCCTGTATCCGTCCAAGCCATCGTTTCCTTCTCCATAATTCCGAAAAGGAGGTTGAATGTGGGCAAAAGCTACGAGCAAGCAGGAGCAGTGGCTCTAGGTTTATCTGGAGGCAGCCCGGCAACCCCCATCTTTACACCAAACCCTTCTACTGGAAAGGACACTTCCCGCAGAGTTGATTTCTTCCCACTCCGTTGAGAGTCTTGCAGTTCAGCAACCATTCCATCACACATCTCGTCCGCCGTTGGGTTCTGCCTACTTCCTCTTCTATGAACACCCTCGTTAATTCTCTCCCCAAGTTCTGCCCTTTCCCTCTATCCTTGAGCCGCATCCTTTCTACCAACCGTTACTTTGCAGTTCACTTCTAGAAGTTCTTTCCCGAGACATATCCTTCTTGAACCGTCCCAGGCCCCTTTCAAATCGCAAACCTTGAGGAACCCTCTCCAACATTTCCTCTTTCCGATTACTAGACTCATTGATCAACAAATCCACCTTCTCACATCCCATTTATCCCATTTCTCACTTCTCCATACCTCCCTTCAACACCCTATTCTCTCACACCCCAGTCCTAATTTCTCCATACCTTCCTTCAACACACACACCAACCATCCGCCCTCACAATGCGCACCCGCAAAGAAAAGCCCATCTTCCGCGGCCTGACCATCGCCGCGGTCGGCAGCCTCGGCGGCAGCGCCCAGTGGTCCGACACCAACATCGCGCGCTGGGTCGGGCTGCGGGAGGGCCGGTTTGTGAGGGACGGTGTGGGTGTGGGCGTCGTCGCTGGGGGTGGGAGTCTGAGTGTGGGTGTAGGTGAGGGGGGAGATGGGGGCGGGGATGGGGATGGGGAGGTGACGCATGTGGTTTGTACGGGGGAGGAGTTTAGGCGGGCGGGGAGGTTGGGTATGTATATTTGTTTTTTGTTTTTGTTTTTCTTTTGCGAGCTATTTGGGGGGTAAGTGTCTTGGGGTGAGGAATAGCTAATGTGTGTACTGCGGGATAGTAAAGGCGGCGCTCAAACGCTCCAAGACCTGTCACATTGTGACGCTGGACTGGCTGGAAAACTCCATGCTCAACAGGAAGCGGCTGGATGAGGAGCCGTACTCGCATCTGCGGGCGCTGAAAAAGGAAAGAGAACGGGAGCGGAAGCGGTTGATGGTTATCAAGGGGCTTGAAAAGGCCGTGAGGGAGGTCAATCAGAGTATGTATCTCCTTGACTTTGGTTTTGAAGTTTGGCTGATTACCTAGACCTTTACCATCTTTACCGCGACCGGACGTTCTTTCAATACGAGGTGGTGCTGACTAGAGACGACGAGGATGCTGGAATCCAGGGGGAGCGGTATATCCTTTCGGTGAGTGGAGCTTTGGTTTGTTGTTTTAACCCAGTGGCATCCATCCCATCCTACCCCCTTTAACCTTTTCCCAGATTCCTCCAGATTGCTTCGAAGGAATTGGCCCTTCACCCTCCGCCCCCGTTAGCAGTCCATTTCCAGCATATCCATTTTGACATACAACACACCTAGCTCCGCGTCCCACTCGCAACCCGAACCGGTGACACTCTGACTCCTTAGATCTTTGAATCCAACAACGCCAGCCCGCACCTCTACTGGTTTGTGGTCAAGTACTACAAGAAAAAGGGCGACACACAGGCTAAGATACACCGTCCGAGCCACTCCCCGGGGATCTTTGCCCGCGAGTTTGCCTTGTTTCGGTCCTTCTTCCGGATGAAGACCGGCATACCCTGGATGCAGCGACTCGTCAAGGCGGGGACCACGGGGAATCGCGTCTTTCAATATCAGCCGCCGGTGAGTTGACCTCCCATGAGGGCAGCAAAGAGAAGCAAGCTGACATGTGCCCAGACTGGAGGCAAGCCTGTCGGCTGGGCTCCGAAGGAGTACATCCCAACTGAAGTTCCCAACAACGCTGTCATGGCTGATGTTGAAGTAAACACCACAGCTTCTGTCCCCGCAAGCGCAAACGGCAACGGCAACGGAAACGGCATCGACAGCGCCAACCTCAAGACTCGGCCGACCATCGTCACATGTCCAAGCGCTCCCGCCTCTCACCGTCAATCACCCTCGCTTATCACCCCGGCACGCTCGCCACAACCCAACCAAACCATGACGGTCAATCCCCTGCCCTCCCAAGACGAAACCAAGGCCCAGCACAATCCCACCGCCTCTTCGTCAGGGACGGCGCCCGCGTTGGGTTGGCCCACCGGAGTTGATCTCCCTGGGGCGGGCAACACAAACACAGTCTGCGCTCTCTGAATGACGGAGTCGGCGATGCTCAACCCACGCCCACGAGAAGAGAGCGAAGGCCGAAGAGCCAATGACGCAGCCACATTCAAAACTCAAGATGAACAGTCTAAGAAGCAGAGATTGTCAAGGCGTTACTCATTTTGGAATGGGGGATTTGTGGATGGACAGAGGGCCCCAGTTTCAGACTCGATGATTTACCCCTATTTCGTACACGCGTTCCTAGCATAGGTAGACAGCTATCCGAATGGACGGATACAAAATAGCAATATCATCATCATTATCACATCAAAATCCAAGTCAACCCCCCGATCGCTCGCTAGCTGTTTAACCAAAAGAGAACAATATGAATTACAGTAGTAATAGTAACAGCCCACCCTTTCAAACTCCAAAATCCCAACCCCCCTAAAACCTCAACTTCGGCAACGCAAACACCACCAACACCAACACCACCATCAACCCATACACAATCGCATACAGCCTCATCCTGCCCCACCACCCCTCCCCTTCGGTCATCCGCTGCAGCGCGCCCATCGTCCGGGTAACCCCCTCCATGTTCTGTCCGGTGCGGGTGATGCCCTGGCCGGCGCGGTCGACCACCTCGCGGTCCTCGTCCAGCGACGCGCTGAAGGCTTTGGAGGACGCTTTCAGGTCGGAGGCGAGCTTGAGGATGGACTCGGAGAGGGCGTCTTGCTCGGCGCGCTGGTGGTCCAGGATCGCTTCTGTGGTGGTGATGGCGGTGGTGGTGTGGTTGGTTGGGCGGTGGTTGGAGAAGAGGGCGGAGGTGGTGGCGGAGGAGGAGGAGGCTTGCGGTGGGGGGTTTGAGGAGGATGAGCTGATGGTGGATGGGGTTGCTTCGGGGTGGCGTGGGCGAAGGGTTTGGGTGGTGGTGGTGGTGGTGGTGGTTGCTGCTGGTTGTGGTGCGGTTGAGGCGGGGGTTGAGGTAGAGGGTTGTTCGGGTTGACGGGTTGTGTTTGTTTGCTGCTGCGTGGATTCGGGCGGAGGGCGTGATGGCGGTTCTAGAGGGGATGGTAATTCATCTGATGGCTCGTTGGGCTCTTCTGGTGGCATGTCAGGCGACGTCGTCGAGTTCATGCTCTCGCTTGGTGTCGCGATTATGTCGGCCAAGAGATCTTCCCCATCGGAGGTGTCGTCATCATGGTCGCCCTGGCTGGTACTCATCGCGGCCGCAAACTCGGCTAGATCGCTGAGGCGTTCTGATAGCTGATCGAGCACCTCCTTTTTCCGCACCAGATCGGCCTGGGCATCCTGTCGCCGGGAATGGATCTTGATCGCCAAGGCTTCTTGCTCGAGTTTTGTGAGGAGCGATCGCGCATAGTGGATGTTCTAGATCAGTCAGCATACCGTCTACAGATATCTTAAATCCCAAACAAGAAATTGCATGAGTGCCTACCGCATGGGCCTTTTCCCTCTCAAAGTCGCTCTCCCGTAACCGGGCTTCGCGCTCGGCGTCGGCATGTAGGATGGTGCGCTGCAGTCGGCTCAGTAGCAGGGTGAGGTCGGTCAGGGGGTCAGCCCGTCGAGGGATGGGTGTTGGCGTTATGCCGGGTATCAGTCGAGCCATTATTGCGGTTGTTTATCGGAGTGGTTGAGGGAAAAGTGGTTGCAACACCTCGAACTTTCCAACGCCATCGCAATTGGCAATTGACATGTGGCACGAGACTTGTCAATGTGGCTTTGAGCACTGACATCACTCAGACAGGGGCTCAGGGGGTAGCATCGGGGTTAGGGTTGGAATTGGGAATTGGGATGAACAGGGGAGCTCAATCGATAAGAATTGATAAGAACTTTGGGGGGGTGTAACGCACCAGAAGCTCTTGTTGAAGCTCGAGTTTAAGCTTCAGCTTCCCCTCCACAGAAGATATAAACGGGCAAACGACCTCACTCCAGCCCAATCCCAAACTATGCAAGAGTGATCGTGATCGTGATATCGGCTGCTCAAACCCTGCAACATGAAGTCTGCAGCGTTGAGAGCATTGAGGAGCGCGCGCCACGGTGCTGTGCAACCCAAAAGTGTTGCTCACAAAAGTCTTCCTCTCACTCTCAACTCACTTCGAAGTTCATCACAACACGGTTCAAGTCTGAGCTTGAGCGCATCACGTCACCTTTATTCAACGCCCGCCAACTTACAAAATAAGAGTCCCGAACAACTGCATGATGGCCTCGGTGAAGAAAGAAAATGGTCGACTCCCTTAGCCAAGCAATTGGGTGAAGCCATTGAGGTGTGTTCACTCTGTTTAGTTTGTCTCTCGGGAAATACTTTTGATATTTTAATGCGTCTTCCCGGTAGCAGTCACTTACTTACATCAACTAGGCAACCGGCCCCGTACCACTCGCCAGTTACATGCGCATGTGCCTGACTGCTGATATCGGCGGCTACTACACCGGCGCACTCGAGGAGGGTCGCGACCAGTTCGGTTTGAAGGGCGATTTCGTCACGTCTCCTGAGATTTCCCAAGTCTTTGGCGAGCTCTGTGCCATCTGGTACGTGACTGAGTGGATGGCCCAGGGTCGTCGGAGCAAGGGGGTCGAGCTGATCGAGGTCGGCCCTGGCCGGGGCACCCTGATGGATGACATGCTACGGGTAGGTGATTAAGTGATGGAGCTTGTGCTTCCTCTCGGGCATCACTAACCTGCTACAGACCATCCAGAGGTTCCCCGCTATGGCCAACAGCATCGACGCCATTTACATGGTTGAAGCCAGCCCGGAGTTGAGGGTAGCCCAGAAGAACCTCCTCTGCGGCGAGGACGCCCCCATGACCGAGTCCAAGGTCGGCTACCACAGCGTGTGCAAGTACAACGCCCTCCCCATCGTCTGGACCGAGACCATCAAATCAATACCCATCGGTACGTTTCCCTCTTCCCTCCTTCCCCCCCTTTTGTCTCTTCTCTCCCCTCTCCTCGCTAACCCACCATCCCACAAAAAAGCTCCCGAAAAAATGCCCTTCATAATGGCCCACGAATTCTTCGACGCCCTCCCCATTCACGCCTTCGAGCTAATCTCCGTCGGGTTTTTAAGAGCTCACATCAATTTTCTCCACGACACCGCGAGGAATCCAGATTGAAAAAGGGGATGGGGAGACGCTTATCATCGACAGACCAGGTCTTATCTCTCGAAAAGCTTCTCATAATCCCCCCAAAAACGGGTTGTCTCGGCAGTGGGTCAATTTCACGACGCTCTGATCTCCGCGGAAGGCGTACCAGCGTTGTCAGCAAGTTCAGAGGAGATAGTCCACTTATAAGTCATGATAGTCGAAGCCCTGAGCCCCCACGCCCCCCAATATTGAACGGCCTAGGCCGCTAGCCGCCGTACATCTCGATGGGAAATGCTTGAACATGCATCAATGATTTTACTTTCACCGTCGAAATCATGATCTAAATTCTCTGCCGCAACAATCACCAATTTTTTACCGGCCGCATTTCGCCCACTTGCTTTCAAAATCAGCAGGTATATGTGATTATGCTCTCCCTGCCCCTAGTCTGACTTTC
>NT_165978.1:994356-1068868 GCF_000143365.1 Chaetomium globosum CBS 148.51
CCTTCGAATTTTGAAGTGCAAGGGGAATGGAAAAAATACTGCTAAAATCCTTGGGGTACTTATCTTAAGGGTAGACGTAACTTAGGTGTTAATGTTCTGAGATATCATGGGTGAAATAGTATTTACGTTTAACTCGATTGAGGGATTTTGCTCTACTCTCCCACGTTCATATTAGTACTATAAGGATTAGATCCATCCTCGGGTTCTTTTGCATTATATACTAGCCTAAAATCGGTGTTTCACGGGCTCGTACACTTCGCTTAATGTCATAGCATCTATTATTCTACATTATCATTTAGGAAACTAAATCTTCGGTTCTGGCACGCGAAGGTGTGCCGGGCGGGGAGGAGGGGAAGAAAGAAGAAGGTGGAGGATGTGAGGCGGGCGTGGGGCAGGTTGGTGGATAGGGGGCCGAATGGGATGGGCAAGTTGTATAAGGCGTTGGCGATTTTGCCGGAGAATGAGGGAAGGCGGAGGCCGGTTGGGTTTGGTGGGGATGTGGTTGGTTAGGTTGGGTGATGGATGCTAGCGTGTGAGCGTGGGTGCGAGTGGAGGATGGTTTGGTGGTGTTTTGGTTTGTCGGGCATGTAGGACGATGGTTCATATGTGATTACCCTCCCCAGCGTTTGGGTAGCGTTAGTTGTACGATAAACGAAATGTACAATTCAAAGGTGTGAACAACAGGCGGCGAGAGTGACTCGATGGACAGTGGTCGTTGCAATGTTTATATGACCCAAAATACCCCTGAAATAACACGATGCAATACTAGTAGATACCAATAGTCCCACCCAACAAACGCCAGTCAGTCATCGCCATATATATAGTACAGCTCGACCCTCCATCTCACACGAACCCGTTTTGATGGAAATCTAGGTAACCCCTTCAATACTACGTAAGAAACCGCCCCCCGTCTCCTACCTCTACTTCCTCGTCCTGACCAGCCGCCCAGACTCCTCCTCACTACTCTCCTCATCATCGTCGTCATCGTCGTCGTCGTCGGACGAGAACTTCCCATCCTCGCCCACGGCAAAGATGGTCTCGCCGATCCAACGACTCCCTCGGCATGGGCGGCGACGGTTTCCTCGCCGTCGCTGCGCCAGCCGCAGACGACTGCGCGCGTTGTGTCTGAGCAGTCTGTGACCCGCTCCCGGCCGCTTGGGTCTGCCCACCCTGGCTCTGCTTCGTGCCCTCGATCCTCGCCTCCTCGTCGTCGTCCGACTCATCCGGGTTTCCGATGTCCAGGTTGGCAATCTCAAAGGTACCGTCGTCCTCCTGCGCGATCTCGTCGCTCATGGCGAAGCGGCGGTTGTTGGCGGTCGGGCGCCAGACATAAGCGATGAAGGCGACGTCGGCGAAGTACACAATGTTGAGCCAACCGTCGAGCACAAACCAGCGCGTCTTCCAGTGGAACGGGACGTAGTCGGGGTCGCGCGCCGAAGCGAAGGAAAAGGAGTTGAAGAAGAAAAAAGCGAAGATGACCATGATGGAGACGAGGATGCACCACCACAGCTTGCGGTACATGGTCTCCTTGACGTGCTGCTTGCGCTCGCGCAGGTCCTTAAGCGTCCAGTTGAGCGAGTTGAGCGTCCAGACGTAGAAGGCCGTGAGCGTGCCGGCGAGCGGGAGGACGATGAGTAGCACGAAGGGTCCCGCTGTGTCTGGGTTTACAACCAAGCTGGTTATCGCGTAGACGATGCCGAAGACGAAGTGCCCTATGGCGAGCCATCGGACGTAGATCATGGTGCGGCCGAGCGTGTGTTTGACCACGCCGTAGCCCATGCAGACGATGAGGAGGAGGAAGAAGGAGAACGAGTTGCGGGCGGCGTTGAGGACGGCGACGACGACAAGAAGGACTTGCGAGCCGACGTTCGACCCATTCCGGTTTAGATAGTCTGGGATGGTCAGCGGCTGCGAGTGCGAGGTAGGTAGCAAGAAGACATACTGTAGAAACCCCAGGTCATGATCATCTCGATAACCAAGAAGATGAGGATTGCTGTGATGTAGTTTTGCACAGCCACTGTAGAGAACGTTAGCCCGTGCTAAGCGCCGTGATAATATGCCGTCAAACATCACTTACATATGTCGGAACGATGCTGGAAGTACAAGAAACCCCAGAACCTGTGATGGTCAGCCTTATTCAAATCTCGCCGTCAACTGTACATACACCAACACCAGCGCATATGCGATGCTGATCCCGCCATAGAAGGGCAGTTTCGGAATCTGAGTAGCCGGGAGCTCGCCAAAGGCGTTGCGGAACTCGACGATGGCCTCGTAGCTAGTTGCGCCGAACTTCTCGGTAACAACGCAAAAGTAGCCCGTCTTGGAGATGGGATACTTGATGGGTTTCGAATCCTTGAGGTGCATCGCCTTGGTCAAGATGACGTTGACCGATTTTTCTGTGGCGTTGGGCGAGACCAGGAATTGGCCAATTTCGGTTTCGTTGCAGTACCCGGCATCGACGAACTCCTGCTGGCAGATGGCCGCCCGCTCCGTATTGCCCGGCAGCACATCGAGGTACTCCTGGTCCATCCAATCGAAGATGAGCAGGCTCACCACGGGGTCCTCGCCCTCGTCCTTGCCGACGCCCGTGAACTTGACGTGGATATAGGGGTCAACGTCGCCGCCCCACGATTTCCTGCTGTACATGCCTGTCCATTGTCAGCAAAGCTCGAGGCTATAAGGGGCTCGGAGTCGGAGGGACAAACCGGCGCATCGTTGATTCTCGTTTTGGTCCTATTGCGCGTGGTGTTAGCTCGGCTGGTGAATCGAGGCGTGGGTGCTGCTGCTTACTAGCTTGATTTCCAATGCCGCCGCCGTCCATACTGACAGCAGCAGCAAAAAGAGGGAACCCGCCCAGCGCCTCATTGTCGGTTGTGTGTAGAGTACCGCGGCCTCCGTCGGGTGGGTGTTGGTGCTTCAGGCTCGATCAGGGAGGGAGCGACGTGTCTGAGATTCAGGAGTTAACAAGATACAATCATGGGATTCGTCATCGATTCCCTTTCGTGTGGTCTATGCCTCAATACAGAGAGCTTTGGTGTTGGCGACCGGGGTTGTGGTCGAGATGGAAGAAGTCCTGAACCTCGTCTATGGACTGGAGTTTGAGGGTCTCGGATCTGGTGGATGCTTGTTGCGCAAGCTTGCATCTCCAACATGGAACTGCGACGACCAGGATCCACATTTGAGCCCATGCGTGCCTGGCCGGACTGCTCGAAACTGACCTGGCACGCCTGGCAGAGAACAGGATGGGTGGGGCCCCCGCTAGCCGCGCTGCAACCACGGGAATCTGTGCCACCAACAGGGGTGTAATCGATAAGATTGGGTATTGCAGTGCATCCAGTGCATCCACCAGCACCGTCATTTGTTTTGCTTCACACCTTTAGTCCGAATCTTTCCTCTCTCAACCTCCCGATTGACACCGCAATCATGGGGAAAGGCACCGACAAGCTATACATTACTCACTCCGAGTGGTCATCTTCAGATGCCTACAGCGCCAGCGTCGGTTCGAATGCTCGTCAACGCGGCGAAGGCGCAACCCACGCGAGCTTCAAGCGACTGCCCTTCAACTTCTGCGCCGCCAGTCTCCAACCTTTTAAGAACCCCGTCTGTACCTCAGATGGCACCATATTTGACGTCGAGGTCATTGGCGCATGGCTGGAGAAGCACAAGACCAACCCGGTCACTGGCGAGCCGCTCGCCGCCAAGGACCTGATCCGCCTCAACTTCTCACGCAACGCCGACACCACCGAGAAGGACGATCGCAATGGCGTGTCATCAGATGGCAAGGGCGACTTTATCGATCCGGTTACGTTCAAAGTGCTTACCGACAACACGCACATCGTGGCGATCAGGCACGGCACCTACGCTAATGTCTTCGCCTGGGAGACGGTCGAGCGCATGAACATCAAGGCCAAGTCGTGGCGGGACCTGGTAGACGACGTCGAGTTCAGCCGCAAGGATATCATCACGCTACAAGACCCACAGAACGCTGCCAGCCGCGACCTCAGCCAGTTCAAGTACCTCCAGGAGGGGCAAGACGCTCTCCTCACAAAAGAGCAGGCCGAGCAGCGCGAACAGGGCGGCATCAACATCGACGCGCTCGGCCGGATGGGCGACAAAGTACTCCGCGCCAAGGAAGCTGTCGAGCGCGCCCGCCAGGCCCGCGCAAGCGGCGGCGACGTCAACCGCACCAAAACGCTGAGCACCACCAAATCTTCCGCCCCGACTTCCCGCGCCCCATCCATTCTCGAAAAAAAACTGGCCCCCAACGCCGCAGCCTACACCACTGGCCTCGCTGCCGCCTCCTTCACCTCCACTGGCCTAACACCCTCCACATCCGGTGAGCGCGCCGTCCTCTCCGACGAGGAATGGATGCTGCACCCCCGACGAATCAAGCACAAAGGCTACGCCCGACTCGACACCAACCTCGGGCCCCTCACCCTCGAACTACACACCGACACAGCCCCCAAAGCCGTATGGAACTTCCTGCGGCTCGCCCAGCGCGGCTACTACCGCGGCGTCTCCTTCCACCGCAACATCCGCAACTTCATGATCCAAGGCGGCGACCCGACCGGCACCGGCCGCGGCGGGCAAAGCATCTGGGGCAAGACCTTCGCGGACGAGCTCGAAGGCCCTTACATCCACGACGCGCGCGGGGTGCTCAGCATGGCCAACAAGGGCCGCAACACCAACTCCTCCCAATTCTTCATCACCTACCGCCCGGCCAAACACCTCGACCGCAAACACACCGTCTTCGGCCGCATCGTCGACGGGGCCGACACCGCCAAGACCCTCGACGCCCTGGAGCGCGCCCCCGTCGCCGACGACGGCTCCAACCGCCCGCTGGCAGACCTGCGCATCGAGGACGTCGTTGTGCTGATCGATCCGTTCGAGGAGTTTTTGAAAGAAAAGAGCCTGCGCGAGGCCGAGGTCAAGAGCAAAGAGGAGGTGAGGCGGCAAGGGGGCACCGAGGACGATCGCACGACGTGGACGGGCAAGAGGATTCGGGAGGATGGGGTGGTGGAGGAGGATGCGAAGGCCAAGGGGGTGGGGCGGTACTTGAAGGGGGTTGTTGCGCAGCAGCAGCAACAACAGGAGGAGGATGGGGAAGGGGGGGCGAGTGGTGGTGGTAGTAATGGTGGGCAGGTGGTGGAGACGTGGGAGGAGCCGGTGAGGAAGAAGGTGAAGACGGGAGGGTTCGGGAATTTTGATGCTTGGTGATGGGGGAGGGGGAAACTGGGGTAAATTAATTTGTGAGAGATATGATATCGTCAGTTCTTTAGGCATGGCACGGCGTTCGGGTGGACAAAAAGTGGGCTTCGGAGTTGTTCGGTCAGATATATCATGGCTGCCATAAAGCAGCTGGTATATACAAGAGATAGCCAAAAATGGTACACGCTAAATGAAGTATGTAAAATCCTGCATGGTATGTCGCTGGTGCCTTCGATTTCCGTTTCCAGCATTTCGAGCGCGCATAGTCATTTCGGGTTAAGTACCCTCCCCCCCCATCCCATGCTACTCTTCCATCATCACCCCCAAACCATATCGAACTCGGGTTTCATGACCCCAGGACTCGTCAAGGGCATCAGCCCCAACCCATACTCCTCCCCCACCAACCCAGGCCCCGCCACCCCTTGCTGCCCGGGCTCCCTCAGCTCCATATCCAACCACCCTGCTCCCGGCACCGGCCCCGGCCCCATCCCGGGCCCTATTATGCCTACCCCAGCCCCAACCTCAGTCCCAACCGCCAACTCATGCTCCTCGAGCAGGTTCGCGACGGCATCCGCCTGCCGGATGCCCGTCTCCATGTACAGGGTGCGCAGGCGGCCGACGACGTAGGCGCGCATCTCGGGGGTGCAGGCGGTCGACATGCCGACGACGAACAGCGGCCACACGACGCTGCTGGTGGCCGAGATTAGGAGCATGTAGCGCTCGGCCTTGTCCTCGGCGTCGCGGCCCTCGGTGACGTCCAGGACGGTCAGGCCCGAGGGGTAGGGGCGAGGCCCGCCCGTTGCTGACAGCGGGCTGTAGACGCTGCTCGCTGAGTCCGAGGATCGGGCGGAGGGGGAGGTCGGCGGCGAGGGCGTCTCGCGGATCTCGACGGTCGCGATGGGTGCGGCGTCGTCGTCGTCATCGCCGCTGCCGATGGTGCCGTCGGCCGGGTTCATGAGCCCGAGTTGTTGGGGGGATGTTGGGCGGTGACTTCGCTGACTAGGTATCTCAGCTTTCTGCGGGCTTTGCGGTGCTCCTCGAGGTACCGGGAGGAGTCGAGGGTTGGGGAAAAACTAGAGAGGTCACGGGAGATTTCGGAGAGGATTGTTTCGAGGATGAGAATGCGCGTTGTGATGATGTGGTTCCAGACATTGGGCGTGATGGAGGGAGCTGTGGAGGTAGCAGATGCCGTCAAAGACGGCCGGATGGTGCTGTTTTACTTGGAAAATGCGGTATTTCCAGGAAGGTGTAAATTGGGAGGTCTGGTTCTCGATGTCTTGATCGATGGAAATCAGCCTGTCCACGATGATCTCTGGGTCGGACAGGAATCCGCTCTTGATATCGGAGCGCAGCTGCAGCACCTGCCACATCAGTGGCATCAACCGTTGATCGGGGTTGCCGGGTTCGGTCGTTTTCGACATTTCGTGCCAGAGCTCAATCAAGCAGTCTGGCATGGGTACGTTTCGCTGGACGCAACTGACGACAACCCTCTGGCACAGCATTGAGAACATGCGCCTCCCCGCGCGCGTTTGGAACTGTGCGGGCCCTCGCATCCGCGCAAGTGCCGCCGCGCCGTTGACGTGCTCCTGAAATGCCTCGACCGTCATTGTTCGGGGCGTGCTTTCCGTCATCATCTCGAATACGCCGAGGATGAGAACCGACAGCATCGTGCTGTCTTTGACGGCCTCGGCCGGGTCCTGCAGCGCATGGTTTGTCAACCGCAGCGCCGTCCCGTATGACTTTCTCGCGGCATCCATCAAGCTTGGTGACTGTGCCGTGCTCGCTAGCCCCATGAGCCCGACCGCTGTCATGCTGGCCAAAACACCGTCAATATGGGTGTCGGGCGACGAAGGCGAAGGCCGCCAGACGTCTCGAAGAAAGTCAAACTTCTGGTGTGATACCGTCTCGTCGGCTGTAACATATCGCGAGAAGAAATAGGCAAAGCCGTCTTCCTGACAAGCCGGCGGAAGGGTGTACAGCTGCGCCATTGGTGGTGTCACTGGCCAACTTCCCGACTCGGGCGACATCAGCATGCTGCTATCGTCGTGGTTTCGGCTGGCCGGGATACCCGCAGCTGGTGTTTGGGGGACGATCAAGGACAGCGTCCGCGAGCGAGGCTCAGGCGTAGCAGAAAACCGGCTTTCCGTGTCTGACGGTGTGCCCGGTGGCGAGATTCCCAGCTTGGCCTTCTTTCGGGCCCTCGCCTTGGCCTTCTTGATGACATGGGAACTCTCATCGCGAAACATGAGGTCGACGAGATTCCGGTAGCCAGGACATTTCTGCTGCCGCTTGTCGCACTGGCCACATCCCGGCTCCTTTTGGTCACACTTGGGTCTTGTTAGTGGGCAATTCGACACGGGCATTACCAATGAAGAGGTTCATCCCGCCAATTTGCGGGGACAAGTTGTGGCGGAGCAGCTTTCCAAAACAGAAAGAAGACTTACACGAATCTTGCGCTCCCGGCAGTTGGAGCACCCCTTGCTCGGCTTCCCACAGTAAACCATCTTGGGATAATGACACTCGACGCCAAACTTTGGGTCAAGCCCAGTGAGACGACGCGTCCAACGGCGCAGTCCGCCTCTTCCGAAACATTCGCCGGAGGAGTTTCACGGCTCGTCCCGCAATGGCAAAAACGCCGCCAGCTGATCGCCGCGAACTAGGCTGAGGTCCAGGCCTCGGCGGCGTTTGGTCCAGAATCGGGGGGCGGCGGAAAAGGGGGGGTCGGCCCGAGTGGCACGTGTGGACCAAAGGGGCAGAATCCGCTATGTCGAAGGTCGCCCGTCGTCGGTCAAGAGTTGCTGCGAAGATGCCTCGTTGAGAGCCCGGCCGGTTATCAGCTCCTTTAAGCTGGAACTGGTGTGGTCGCAGAATTGGCGGAGGCCGCAGCAGATATCCCCGACGCGGTGGGTGAACGTCGACCCGTGCCTGCAGGCTCCGAAAGGGTCTCCTGAGTCAAATGCTCGATTCGTAGGGCTCAACTGGCCCTGGCGAGGTGCAGATGTGGCGGATGTCTGGCGAACGCCAAGCAGTTCCCTGCAACGGACCAAGGGTGAGGAGACGGCACACAGCCCCTGTTCTTGCCCACAGCCTTCAGTTATGCCGATACCTGAGGCTCTTTGGTGCTGGCTCTCAGTTGCGGCGGTCATGGTGAAGAAAACCAGGGGCAGATCGGGCGAGCTGGTCGGTGCAAGCTTGCAAGCGTGGTGGTTCGAAAGTACCGGACTATCATCATCCACTCGCAATGGGATGGAAGAGCAGGGGTATTTCCTCTTTGGGATACCTGTGCGAAGGCGTTTTCAATGAGTGGGGAGATTGGCGTATCTTGGCGAGGCTCCCAGCACCACAGACTCCAAAAGCTTAAATGGTGCCTGGGTTTCTGATTCGTCAGCACGTCGCGTTCACCAAACATGCCCTGCAGCGTGCAATTGACGCATCGTGGCTTGTTCCAGAAATCTTTTCGCGCGTGGCTTCCCCATCCCGCATGCAGATGCAAAGGCGGGAAGGTTTGATGAGAACACGAAGTCGCGCCATGGGTTCGGCGGCTCAGACGGGCAATGGGCAACGGGCAACGGGCAACAGGCGGGTTGTTTGTCTCGTCCCCTGGGCAGATGGAGAGTCGATCCTTATCGATACCGGGCCGTGGGGTCATGATCTGTCTCTCCACAGCTCGGGGGACCCGATGCGGAACGACGGAAACGAGCCGGTTCTCCAGACCTCCAGGTCAGCAACGGGAGGATACAACGCTCTGACTTGGCGGGGCCGTTGCGGTGTAAACCCGACCAGCCAGACAGCTAAGATTTGGAGCCGTTGAAGCTTGGGGGGGGATGTGGGTCCAGTTTGGTGGTTTGGGGGCTCGGAAGGTCTGGGGTTCCGCGGGTCGAAGAAAAAAAAGAGTGAACGAAAGTTCCGTTCCAGCCACAGATTCGAAGTTACAACCCGATCCACAAAGGCAAACACACAGCCCTACGCTAGTGGGTGGGCGATGCAGCACGGACCACATTCCAGGCTGGGGAAATTGCTGCACCGAACATTCGGAGCAAGAACGCCCAATCAACCCATGTGCATTGGACTTCGCCCTGGCCTTGCAGAGCCATCGGCATGTGTGGATGTCTCCCGTTTACTCCCAGGCGCGCTAACTGTGGCTGGAAAAATCAGGATATGTCATCGTGTAACCCCAATCCCAACACCGACACTCTCTATTAGTGACCGGGATCCATTATGAACCAAGGATGAGAAGCATCGACAGCCTACCGATATATGGAACAACAAAAGGTTCGTAACAGCCCCTTGGCATCCCGGCCCGAAGCTGATATCGGAAAGATGCATGGGTGGCCCGGCCCCGGATCTCACCCTTGTTCACCCACAGCTTCGGGTCGGGGGTAAATGAAATCCGGTGAAACCCAGTGTATCAACGCCATGTCGTCAAATTTCGGATCGATCACCAAGAACCTGGCGGCTACTTTTTATAGCCTGACGCGGGAAGAATGTGAGGGATGTGATGTCCGCGGCTCCCGAGTCTGACACTCAAGATGAAGACATTTGGGTCTCTTCACAATACCCCCACACAACCACTCGGAGACTTTCCGTGTGAGTATGTCTGCACTCGCCCCATCAGCCTTACTTGTCCCGCTTGTATGTTTGTACGGACGGAGGGCGTATCGCCTTATTAGCCGCATGCATGGGCCATAGCCACAACCAAGCTTCCCACATGGGGGAGCGGCAACGGCGTAAGGCTGGGCGGGGTCTGGCGGTGATTGGATGGAAGTACAGCTTCATGATATTCGTGCCTTGCGTTTGCCCCTATCTTCCCCGCTGCTTTCCTGTGTGACCTTGATGGTCGGACGGTCGACATCTTGTTTTGTGAGACAAGCTGTGTAGCTCACCATTAGCTAGCTAAAGTGAAGGCCCGTGAGAAGTGTTTCCAGTCTGTCCGTTCCATTTAGTACATAGTTCCTACAAGCTATGTAAGTTTGAAGTATCGCTTGGTTTGAGCTGAGAGCACATTAAGGGAGGGGATCGGAATGTATTCGTAACAAGAGGTGTTTCTTCTGATGCAGACTGAAGAAACCCTTTGTAACCCTGACTCTTTGGGGTTTGATAGGTGTGTCCCAGCAGAGTGGGTCTTCCCGAAATGCCCCTCCATCGTCGCTCTGCCCCGCCCCAGACACCAAAACACCAAAGCCACCATCACGAAAATCTCCAATAACAGCGTGATCCCTCCTCGGGACCAACACAGCCATAGTCATGCCAGTACGCCTTCCATACCCCCAACCCACTTAAACAACCCACTAACAAGACCCCTCCCCCCAACACAGCTCATAACAATAACCGGCCTCCCCACCTCAGGCAAAAGCACCCGCGCCCGCCAATTACACGCCTACCTCGCGGCACGCATCGCCGCCCTCCCATCCCCCAACCAAACCCAAACCCAAACCCAAACCCAGACCCAAACCCAACCAAAACCCAAACCCCCCTACAACCTGCACCTCATCTCGGACGACACCCTCTCCATCCCGCGCACCGTCTACGACCTCTCGCCCGCGCAACTACCGGCGCACGTACGGTCGGCCCAACGCGTCGGAAAAGGACGCGCGCGCGGCCGCCTTCGGCGCGGTCAAGCGCGTGCTCTCGCCGCGCGACATCGTCGTGCTCGACGGCCTCAACTACATCAAGGGCTGGCGCTACCAGCTGTACTGCGAGGCCAAGAATTCTGAGCACTTCCAGCTGTGTGCTGCAGGTGGGCGGGGGCAGGGAGAGGGCGAGGGGGGTGAATGAGGGAAGGTTGGAGAGGCGGAAGGGGAGGGGGGTGGGGGTGGATGGGGAATGGGGTAGGTGGAAAGGAGGTAGAAGAAAGCGGGGGAAAGAAGGCGGAGGGTGAGAACGACGACGACAATGATGCTGACGACACGGAACGGTACAAGCCCGCCAGTTGGGAGAATCTTGTTTTTCGCTACGAAGAGCCCAATCCTATGGCGCGTTGGGACTCGCCGCTGTTTACGCTGGTATGGGAGGACGACGAGGCGCAGACCAAGGAGGTATTCGACAAGATTTGGGACACCATCGCCGGCGAGGGCAGGAAGCTGGTCAGGCCGAACCAGTCAACCGTGCAGCGCGACAAGGACCCAGGCGGCGATTACCTGTACATTCTGGAGCGCGAGACGCAGGCCAGTGAGGGGAGAAGATTCTGGAGAGGCAAGCGGATGAGGGCCCGCTGGGTTCGTCCGTGTGCCAAGGGGTAAGCAACCCGAGCGGAAGCAAAGCTAGGGGACGACCTGGTGGTAGAGCTACCCGCGAAGAAAGTGGTGTTGCCACAACTACAAAGGTTTCGGCGGGCGTTCGTGGCGCTGAACCGGGGCGGCATTGGGCTTGAAGCAGTTGGGACATTGGCGGCGGAGCGGCTACGCGAGAGTTTCGTCGGCTATCTCAACGACGCCTTCGAGAAGGATTTCTGAGTGCAGCGCCAATAATGGGATAATGGGATAATGAGCATAATCACTCGGGCATGCTTGAGGGCCGAAAGGAACTCTCGGCTCGAACACATCAAACTGTTGGCGTGGAGGTCAAAAGGCCCGCCAGCGAGTCGCCGTCGCCGGAGGCAGGCACTCTGGGATGGTACGAAACCTCGCCATGCTTTTGGTCCGGGTCTGCTAACTCGGGTCAGACAAGGCGAAGAAGCATCCCCAGTCCCACTACCCTCAGTTCCGTCACTGTTATGGTAGGCGTCTTGAAATGGATACGTGACAGCGGTGTAAACAGTGTGGGTGAGGCGAATACCCATGTGACTACGTTTGGATGAAACCTACTGTGGGGTATGGAACCTATAATTCTCTCGCCTGGTGTACGTCTGTAGAAAGGCCACCGGAGAAGCAATAATATGAAGCATGGAAGCCAATCCCCGGCATTACCTTTCCGCGGGCCGACAGTGATACTCGTGGTTAAATTCTTTGCTGTACCCACTACACCTGGCCATGACGCGTCCTGCAACCCTTCTTCCCAGGACGGGACCTCCATAATTATTTCGTTGTGAAGTACGCGTCCCCGTCTCCCCAGTGTTCGTTGGGAGAGCTACCTGGAGGCTACCGCTCAACTCCAGGTAGCCATTCAACTCAGGTGGTTGTTGGGACGGGGGTTTAATGTGACCCACTCGCCCTCAGATGATAGACACACCCACACTTCGCTCCACGGGTGCCTGTATGCAGGACCTTTGGCTGAGTGAGATATGACGAAAAAGAACGAGCGTCTCTCGAGTTGCCTGTTCGTATTGTTCCCCACCCCCCGGGAGCGGTGAGCTGAGCAGGCAGACATCATCCTACCCAACCGCCCCCAACGCACGATGACGCATACTCCACGACCTACGTCGTTTATTCCCTCATATTTCTCTAGCAGCAGAAGCCAACCCACGCCATGCACACACCACACACATATACAGCCAAGCCAGAAAACAGGAGAAGAGAGAAGTGTAGAGAGGCGCTTTGAAACCAACACCCACAGCACAGCACACAGCCACATACATCAACAGCCCATAGCAACGGGGAAACGCCGGTATGTACAATTATCAAAAGCCGGAATTAACCAAACAATAACCCTTAAGCAAACCCAATCTAATCCTCCGGCTCGGTATCCGTATTTGTGGCGCTGGTATCATCTTCCTCCTCCTCAGTCCCGCTCTCCTCGTCCGAGTCTGACTCCTCCACCTTCTTGGGCTGTTTCCTCCTCTTCGGCTCGCCGCCCTTAGCGGCGTGCATAATGCCCGCGATAGAATCTGTATGTGGTCAGTGCCATGTTCATTTTCGAGAAAGTGGAGACAAAAACAATAAAAAAAGACTCACCCTCTTCCGGTTCACTAATCTCGTCCTCGACTTCCATCTCGGCCGCCTTGCTCGCCTCCTCCACGATGAGCGTCACCTCCATCTTGGTGTCGAACCCGACATAGCTGTCACACACAACGTGCATGACAAAGGTGTAGTGGCCGGGCCTGGGGCGGCGCCTGGAACTGGGCCTTGAGCGTCTGCATGGCGAACGTGGGGGTCTTTCCGTCGGCCTCGAAAATGGGGCAGTCGAACTGCGCAAAAGTGAAGGGCGGGACCGCGACGCGGCCTTGCTTGGAGTCGGTCAGGAACACGTGCCACCTGGGGCTGTGGTCGCGCGCAAAGTAAGGGGCGGCGGCGAGGGGCGCGGCGATCAGCTCGGCCTCGGCCGACTCGTAGATGGGCTTGCCTGTCTTCTCGTCCTTGCCGACGAGCTTCTGGGTCTTGCGGCCCGAGATGGCATCCAGGTCGTCTTCCGCCGGGTCGACATCTTCCAACTCGGCGGGGTTGATTTCGGGGACCTTCTCGCTGCCAGGGGGCACGAAACGGCCCTTGACGACAAGGGTGACGAGGGAGGACGGGATGATGAAGCGCTCGCCGGTGACCTTGAAGTAGGCCTTGGCGACACGTAGGTAGGGGAGCTGCTTGGCGACGCTGACGGCTTCCCGGTATTGCTCTTCGGTAAGGAGGTTCTTGCCTACCACCAAGCTGCGACGCTTCGCGTCTGGCCTGTCCATGAAATTTTGGACGCTGGTGTGGACACGCGAGTCGCCCTCGGCGGCTTTGACGACGGCCGGGGGTGAAGTAGGGCAGCTGGAGGAGGGGCGACGACTTGGGAGGGAGGGCTTGGATCAGGAGCTGGCTGGTGTAGTAAGAGGCGAGGAGCGGACCGGTGTTCATGTAGGCAAGGGCGATAGCGTTGAGGGCCTTGTTGAGGGAGTGCGCGATCGGGGCAACGGCAAACTTGGCCTTGTTCAGCTCAGCGTCATCCAGCTCGATCCGGCCCAGGTAAGCCCACAGCAGCGCCAATGCCTTCCTTTGCGGGCCGCTCTCCCAGATCCTCGAGCTTCTCCTTGTCCTTAACAGACAGGCCGCCAGCCAGAGGGGAGAGCTCACCCTCGGCAAGAACCCTGGACTCCACCTTGGAAAGACCCGAGTCCGCCTTGTCTCCCTTCAAGAGTTCCTCGTACTCCTTACCAGTGCTGAGCGCGGTCACGGCGCCGCCCTCGTCGATGCCGTCCTTGTATTCGCGGAAGATCCTGTTGGCACTCTCCATGAGGACGCCCTCCTTGGAGCGCCTGAGGGTGCCGTACCACCAGGAGCCGACGAGGTAGGGCAGGAGGACGCCGAAGAGCGCCGAGTAGAGGAGCACGACGTACTTGCCATTGCCGTCCGACACGATGACCTTCGGCAGCGCAATGTTGATGCTGTAGCCTTGCTTCCCGTCGGGATTGCCGTACTGGATGTAGTTGTTGCGGATGTCCTCGTCCGTCAGCGCCTGGTACGCCTTGGAGATCTCGACGTAGCGGGCGGTGAGGTCTTCGATCGTCTCGTTCTTGGCCGGGTCCGGCTTCGCCTTGTCGGGGTGCAGCCGAAGCGATAGCCTCTTGTATGTGCTCTTGATCTGCTTCTCGGTGGCCGACTCGGGGATGTTGAGGATATCGTACGGGTTCCAGAGCTTGTGTACCGGCGCCTCGGTCGTCTGGATGAGGTAGAGCATGTAGCCCATGACAGCCCAGCCCGTGACGACGGCAAAGGTCAACCAGAGTTTCCTGTCCTTGCGCTTCTCCTTCTTGCGCAAGGCGTCGACCGTGGCTGAGTGGTCATGTTTAAAGCTCGTCTGGATGCGCGAGAAAGACGCTGCTGGGTCTCGCGACCGCTTCACTAGGAAGTATGTGAGGGGGACGGTGATGATGAGGGCGAGGGTGAAAACGAAGAAGGGCCAGAGATAGCCCTCCTCGTCGTACGCGTAGTCGGTACTCATGGCGGGCAGTCGCTGGACCCGGGTGGTGGTACCCTGGCGTGTGCGTGTGCGTGTTCCTTAAAATGCAACGAATCCAAGGGCGGTTCCAATAATAAGGGAAATGGGGAATGGATAACAGTCAGGATGGGGAGAAGGAGCAAGCCTGAGGTTGGAGCATCCGCACAATTAGAATGGAATGCAACTCAGAGACTGGTGGTTGACGAGCAGGACAAAGAGCGAAGTCCACAACTCGAAGTCGAGGAATTGGGATAATGCAATGTGGCGGCTTTCCACTTTCCACTTTCCACAGGTGTCCAGTTGTCCAGTCTGCGCCCGTCGCCTTTTTTTGCGGAGTGCAGCTGGAAGTGAATCGTGGCCTCCAGATCGAAAAAGCAGGGGTCAAAGCTTCCCGCTGCTCCACATCCTTGTCAGTTGGCGGCAACGCGACAGAACCCAAAAGAAGCCCCACACGATCCCCTGTGGCAGGCTGCTTGACAGCGCACGATGCACGGCGCACAGCGGCCCGTGGCGGTGGATGTGCACCATTCTGGTTAGCTGGGTAGAGGGAGGTAGTCAGGGTACCTGCTCAATTACTGTATACGAACAACTTCCTCGATTCAATTACATAGGTATTGTATTGCACAAGCGGGAATTGATCCTGGTTTAAAAAGGAAACACAGCGGGTTGTTGAGACCCAGAACGCTTAATTCTCCCAACGACCTCCACAGGGGCTTTTCTGACTAGTCTATACACATACAGTGACCCATGGGACTGGAGACCGTAGGCACGTCGAAGCAAGGAAACCAGGAACCGGGAACCAGGAAACCGGAGGGATATGGTGAGGAAAGGAAAAACAGTTCGCTCCCTGTCTATCTGTAGAAAATGCCAATGATGTGCTCATGCCAGACAAGGGGCAACCAATGTCGTGAATAAGATGACCCCGTGAACGCCTCCTTCAATGTTGTGGTGAACTGGCCAGTAGTCTAGTATGCCGAAAAAGACAATCCATCTTTTTGCGATGACAACCCAACCGGTGCTGCCGTCCCTAACGCGCCCCGATCGACCTCGTCACCACCCCCATGCAAATGTATACAACGGCGCTCCCCGCCACCAGCACACCCAGAACATACGGAGGGAGAAGCACGGCAGCCACGACCAGCACCAGCCAGAACCGACGTAGCTGTTCCAGCCGTCTATCCTTCTGCTCTTCGGCTTCGGCTCGCCAGGCCTCCTTGACACCGGTCCCGTTTCTGCGGGCCCATCCGTCCTGGCCTTGGCTCCGTCGCTGCTGTCGGCTGCCGCGGTCATCCTCGTCAGAGGTAGCATCTTCGCTCCCGCCATCAGTCGATTCTCCCTCGCCGTCGGGTTGTCACGAGAATTGGAAGCCTTGCGGGAAGCCTCCTCTGCCGCGGCCCCGGTCGTTGAACGAGAAGCCAGGGCCACCAGGGAAGCCGCCGCCACCACCGCCGCCGAAGGGGCCGCCGCCACCCATGCCTCCTCCCATGCCACCGCCCATACCGCCGCCCATGCCTCCCATCATAGAGAACAGGATCTCGGGGTCGATGCCACCGCCCATGCCGCCCATGCCGCCGCCGCCGAACATGTCTGACGGGTCGGCCAGGTCTACGCCGCTGTCGTAACGCTCACGCTTCCTGCAGTCATGTTAGTTTTGGAATATCAAGGCCAAGATAAAATTATACTGATACTTACTGAGGATCAATCAGTGTTTCGTATGCCTCGCTGATATCCTTGAAGCGGGCTTCGGCGTCGGCGTCGCCAGGGTTCTTGTCGGGGTGGTGGACAATGGCCAGTCTCCGGTAGGCCTTCTTGATCTCGTTGTCGGTCGCCGTCTTCTCGATACCGAGGATCTTGTAATAATCCTTCCTCAACGACTTCTTAAGTTCAAGTTCCGCCTTCCGCACTTCCTTGGCGATCGTCCGATCCTCGGGGTCAAGCTCCTGAATCGACTTCCACTCCCGGACGGCGGCCTCCCACTTCTCCGCCAGACCCAGAGCGTTGGCCTTGGTCTTGCGGGCCTTCATGTACTGGGGATCGAGGCTGACCGCCTTCTCACAGTCGGTGATGGCATCATCGTACTGCTTGAGCTTGATGCGGCACAGGGCGCGGTTCTGCAGAATCTTGGAGTTGGTTCCCTTGTTCGCCGGGTCGACGTCAAGGGCAGAAGTGTAGAGATCGAGGGCTGCTTGCCACCGACCAGCTTTGTATTGGGTATTACCATCCTCCTTCATCCTCTCCAACTTCTGGACGGTCCGGAGCCACTTGATGGCATCTCTGAAATCGGGATCACAGCTGAGTGCCTTCCGGAAGTGTTGGACGGCTTTGTCGTTCTCGCCCTGCGAATACAGGGCCCGGCCACGCAGCACCAGGGCCTCGGGATCCTGGCTGTTCATGCGCAGGAGGGACATGGCGATGTTTTGGGCCTCACCAAGAGAGTTGGCGTCACCCATCTTCAAGAGGGCCTCGCCGCGCATGAGCTGCCACTTTCTGGGCTTCAGCGCGCCGACACCGAGCAGCTTCTCCGCCATGTCAAGGGGATACAAAACCATGGATGCGGCCGTGCCATCCCGGAGAGCCTGCTGTGCTGCCCGGAGATGACGAAGCATGTCCTTGGCGGGAGCCATGTCCTTCGCGGACGGCGGCGGCTGGATGCGACCGAATGTGGCAATGGCATCCTCGGGCTGGCCTAGGCTCGTGTGAATACGGGCCAGGCGGAGGAGAATTTTAGGATTGCGGGGATCCAAGTCAACAGCCCGCTTGCAGTCCTCTAGGGCATCACTGTATTTGCCGGCAGACATGAACGCTGCAGCCCGGTTTCCCAGGTAAGTGGCCGAGCTGGGCTGGAGGACGACAGCTATAATTCATTCCCGTTAGCCGACCGTAACACACACTCGCCGCCTGTACGACGTGGGACTTGGTTCAGCCTGGACTCACCCTTGGTGTAGAACTCGACGGCATGGGTGTAGTCGCCCGCCTTGAAAAACTTATTGCCCTCATTCTTGAACGTCTCGGCCTGCTCGGCATCTGATTGCACAGGGCTGGAAGGCTGCGATCGGTGGGGCGGGGGAGCGGGGACTTCTTCGTCAGCGGTGTCGTTTGTTGACGGCACATCGGCACCGTTAGTCACAGGCACGGTGAAGGTGTTCTGATGGGAGGGCGGGTTCGCCGGGCGTGGCGGCTGGTACTGCGGCGGCGGCGCCTGCGGAGGGGGGGGAGGAGGCGAGGAGGGGTTGCCTCCGTTGACGGGCTCTTTGTCGACATCCATTGAATTGCGGGCGCTCATAGCAGAGAGTTCCGAGAAGCGCTTACGCTGCTCGGGCGGCAGGTTGAGGGGGTGAGTGTCCGGGTCGATCTTTTTACGGCGCCCGGCGTCGGTTGGGTGCCGCCCAAAGGGGCGCGAGGTGCGCTGGGTTTGCGGCTTGGACTCGCGCGAGTTCGGCGAGGGGGCACGCTGCGAAGAAGAGGGCTTTTTAGTGGGCGACCGGGAACCTGAAGATTTTGTGGGCGACTTGGTGGGAGACTTGGTGGGCGAGGATGGCTGCGACGATTCGAAGAAGGCGGCTTGCTGGTCCTCCTCCTCGTCGGCGGAGTTTGGCTTTTTGGACGATATTTTGGAGAAAAACTTCATTTGCGAGGTATTGCAGCAGAAAGTCGTCAACTACCGGGGTCCGGATTGTAATATGCGGTTGGTCCCGCAAAATGAAGCGTCAAAACGGCGTGACTCCCGGGACAAGGTCAGGCAGTGTATCGCTGCCGGTGCATCAGGGCAAAAATAGCTGGGAGGATTTGGGGGAGGGTACCAAGCGCCGGGTATCCTAGGTTATCGGAGCGGGTGTGCATGCAATTGCGAGCAACTCTAGTTTTTTTTTTTGTTCGGAGCACAAGCGGCCAAAAAGTCGAGGAGGGGGCTTCCTGGCAACAACCTGGAAGAACTGGGGCACCAGGCGGAAAAAGTTGGGAAAGGCTGGAGGTCGGGGAACTGTTCAAAAACCGGCGAACAGAGGCAGCAGGATGATCAACCCATCACGCTTCGGATGTTTGGAAGGGTTTAGACGATTGCTCAGCCCTCAGGCAAATCACGGAGCCCTTGGGGCCTCTTGACTTGCGATTCGAAGAAAATATTGGGCTGGCTGGGGTTGCCCGTTGCTCTGGAAATTGGTAGGCAGGAGAGAGTCATTCGTCAAACACCAGCGCCGAACTGCGGGGGACAGCGGGTGGGATCCGGCGCCTGTCTCCAGGCCGCCACGGGACCATTCAAGCGCTGGAACAGGACCCTGGCGCAGGCAAAAGAATTTACGTATCGGGGCACACATCACTGTAAGCGATTCGTGACCGGAGGCTGGGGAAACCAATTCTCGAAGCTTCTGTGGGTCGGTCCGTCCCAGGCTCGTCGCAGGTTCGGAAACGTTTGTGCTCTCCCGGTCAAGCCGTTTGCCATTTCTGGAGCTCCTGTCGTCATTCGTCAGGGGAGGTTGAACAACCGTCCATTCGGCCTGGATAATAGCAGGTTTCTCGATGAGTTTGGGATTGATTCCTGACATCGAACATCCCAGCCTCCCAACGGATTCGCAGCCTGGTATGCGTGTCTGGTATGCGAACCAAAAATGGATGTCATGTCAACAAATGCCGAGCGGCGCTAGGCGCGGATGGCACACGAGCGAGCTGTCACAGTTACGGCACAACATGCCACTTGCAGTCCGCCAGTCCGCCGGTTCGGCGGCCAGTCAGCATTGTATTGGTTGGTAATAATTCCGTGACTCGCCCCCAATGCCGAGAACTGATAGTCCATAAATCATGCCCTTCACCGTTAGTTGGTATTGCCCCGGGCTTGATGACACCAAACAGCAGCACACCAATGCCCAGCCACCCATTCGTGTTGATACAAAAAAGTAAACCATCCAACCCCACAACGCCCATGCGAACACCTGGCGGGCGCTTGAAAGAAACTCAGGGTTCCTCTGCATCGTCATCGGCCCGCGCAGCGGCCCCGTTCCCACCAGAAACTGTATTTACAAAATCCTGGTACCGGAATACCTCGCCACGCTTACCCAGCCCCGTGGCTGAGCTCTTACTGAACGCCCTCCGCCCTGTGAAACCAGCAATGACCTTCTCAACGTCCAGCGCCGTCAGGGGCTCCTGGCCGGGCTCTGGTGCCGTATGCAGTAGCGCATCTCTGAGTTCTGCAACATCGATCTGGCCGCTGTCGTCGTCGTCGAATGCCGAAAATGCGGACAGTAATTCGGGGCCCGGCGACAAAGCGACCAACGAGTTTGCTATCGAGTTGAGAAACAGCGCCATTGGCATGGTCTGGGGCGCTGACGGAGGGAAGAATTGGGACACGTCGCCCGCGTTTGCTGGGAGACCTAATCCTACTTGTCAGCTGGCCCAACTTGTGATGATAACACTATGCATGTGATTCGCCCTACCTAGTTGAGTGAGCATATCTACGATATCTTCCCTATTCACGACGCCGTCGCTATCGCGATCCAGGATTTGAAATGCTTCCCGCATTGTGCGAACCTGTGAGGGTTGCAACTGCGAAAGTGCATTGCCATGACCTATCGTGCTAGGTGTTGTAGAAGCGGCCACCGATGGCGGTCGCGGAATTGTAGGAAGGCTGCGCGGCTGAGGAATGTATTCGTCGGGGTCGTCTTCCACCGTGGCATGTATGCGAGATCTTCGGAACTCTTGCGGTGGACTTGTGACCGGGCTGCCCATAAACTTTGCGCGCGCTTCGGAAAACCCATCCCTCGTCGGTGTAGGAGTTTGTCGCAATGTCGCAGAGGATGCTGGCGATTGTGGCCGGCGAAACGGTGACGACCGCGCGGACCCGCCATAACTCAGCGGAGACGGTTTGTATGCTGCCGACTAGTTTCGGTCAGTATCGTTAGAAAGACACACGCCATTTCCTTTGTTTCCTACCATATTCAAAAGTGGCTTTCCGATGTTGCTCGTCGAGGTGAATGTTAGAAGGGGATTCCGCGGCGGGCTTGCTGCGGTGTGACGCTGAAATTATCAACAAATGCGCCCAATGAAAGTTAGATCAGTTTCAAGGCGCCTTGAACAGTGCACTGAAGTGTCTCCAAAATAAGGTAAGGTTGAATGTCAAGTTTATAAAACCCCGGCGTTACTAACACTTTGGTCGTGGGCTTATCATCATCAATCGCGATCCGCTCTTTCAATGTCGGCGGGCCGATGGCAAGGGAAAGTAAACAATCCGACCGGACAACCAGCAGGGGTACGTGAATCAGCCACAGGTTAATTGCGGCGGCATTGTGGCGTGCGACCGCTGCGGGGCTGGTGTCATGGAATGCTTGTTTCAAGCCCCCCAAAAAGCAGGGGGTTGCTGCCGCCCGCTCTCAGACCCGCCCCTCCAAGCAAGCACCCCTCAGCGGCTCAAACCCCCACCAAGCAAGGGTCGTAATCCCCTGTCAATACCCGTGTGCGAGAAGCCGAAAAGGGGAACAAGCGTGCGGGAGTGCTTGACTTCATCACAGAACAGGAGCCTCCGTCGTGCTCGAGGCCGACCTAGTTCCATGCCGCCGGTTGCACCTCGGCATCGAATCTTCCCGCTACCAATTCAGACGAAACAATCGCGCACCAACAAATAGATACTCGAGCTCCAGAATTGCTTTCATCGCTTCCCACCTGCTATTACCCAACACACAAGGGCCCTCGAGTCCTCCGTTAGATTGCGCACGACCACCTTCACAAAGCTCGAATTAGCTACGAAGGTTAATCTGTCAACACTATATGCCTCAAATTTAGTCCGTTTCTTGTTTCTTATACCCATTGCCTTGACGGCATTGCGAGCATAGCCACGCCTGTAGCAAACTTCTCTTTCCTTCATTATCCCTTGGAGAAAAACATATGCGCCAAGAAGAAAGACACGAATACAGGGCAGGTGGAATTGGCTCAAACGCCGGACTACGATGGGCCTCGAGCCCAGTTCACTGCCCCTTATTTGAAAAGAATCAGCAGTGCGGCTAGCTACGCCAACGCCACAAGCCTTACAACATCAGAAGATCGCTCTCGACAATCCCGACGTCAGTGCCCCAACCAGCTCGCTCCAACCTCCAGCCGGGAACGATCCCCGAGATGGACAGAACCTCAGACGCGAGCTTCAAGGGCAAGACACCGTCTACCGGCACCGGTGCCTCCTCCTCAGCACAGCTCGCTTTCAGCAAGTGCCCAGCCACACTATGCTGCCGCCGTGCAACGGCCACGGAAGCTGCGCTCCCAGTACCCCCGCGGGAGCACCGAGAATCATGTCGAGTACATCCTGGTGGCATCCTTCGACATTGATCGTGGGCCGGTCATGGAACACCAATACCCAGTCTCCATCACCGGCGATGAACATATGCTTGCCGAACTCATGCTTCCGGACCAGGCCCATGTCCGTAACCAGGACTGGACCATATTTTTTCTGCATAAAGATACTAGCCACGAAGAGGACGAGGCGGAACGACAGGCCAAAGAGGAGAGGAGAGCTCGGCGGATCAGGAGGCGTGACCGAGCCAAGGGCATAATACACGAGTCTGATGAAGAAGACGAGGAAGAAGGCGATTTGGATGACCTGGATGACGACGACTGGGATGACGACGAGTCGACAGATGAAGAACAAGACGGTTTTGAGGGCCCTCCGTTGGTTTACGTTCTCAATCTCGTCAACACAAAACAGGACAAAACGGTTAAACGAGGTGCAGTGGTCAAGGCAATGGCCATCTGCACCCGGCATCCTTTTTTACACATCTATAAGGTGAAGGGAACGATACGACCTTGCCGGCCCATCACTCTTGCTAATCTTTCTTCAGCCTCTATTACTACTGGCCTTGGAAGAATACTTCAAAGCACCCGTGCCTGAAACCCTGGCAATGCTCTACAACGCAGTGAACGAGATGGATTTATCATTGATGCCAAAGCTGACCTGGCTTGAAAGACACCTCCTTCAATCAAGCGAGAACAAGGATTTGTTCGTCGAAAAGTTTGAGCAGATGATCCAGGCACGTATTTCCGGGAGATCTGGCGTCGATGTCGGCCAGCCGCTCGACGCCAGCAACGCTCCCCCTGCCCCACAGCCCACCGTCTTTCGGTCAGGATCCAAGGCGCACATTGAGGGACATGCTGCCTACGTGGTTCCCCGGGACACACACGAATTCGAGAGCAAAGTCATGTACAAGGGCATTCCCATCCCCATCAAGGTTCCCGTGGCTGTTATGCCTGAGATTGTGGGGGATTTCTCCCTGATCAAACTAATCCAAAACTTCTCCGACTCACACTCCAAGTCACCGCAGACCTTCTCCCTGCATCCTCATCTTACAACCAACGGACCCACCACACATCCGATTATTGTGCTTATCAACGCCCTCTTGACACAGAAGCGGGTCATCTTCCTCGGACACAACATGCCGTCCGGGGAGGTCGCCGAGGCCGTTCTCGCCGCCTGCGCGCTCGCTTCGGGTGGTATCCTGAGGGGGTTTACCCGGTACGCCTTCCCGTACACAGATCTCACCAAGGTGGACGACCTTCTGAAGGTGCCTGGGTTCATCGCCGGCGTGACAAATCCCACTTTTGAGCACCACCCGGAGTGGTGGGACCTGCTCTGCGACCTGCCCAGCGGCAAGATGAAGATTAGTAGCAAGATCGAGCCCGCCCCTATTACGGAGGGTCTGGTCTATTTCCAGCAACAGAACCCAGCCTACGCAAACCTGATCCACAACTCGTCAAGCAGCGGGTCGGCGTCGAACGACCTGACAGGCGACGCCGCCTTTATGGCTGGCATCCTGCAAAGCATCACGTCGAGGGCAGGCGAGCGGGTGATCCGAGCCAAGTGGAGGTCATGGGTGCTCAAGTTCACCCGCATAGCCTCTGCCTTTGAAGAGAGCGTGTACGGCGCCAGCGCCCTCTACATAGGCAACGAGGAGCAGGATGCCAACCCGTCGGCCGCCCATGGGCACGGGTATGTGTGGGTGGACGAGGCAACGAAGGCGAAAGAACTAGCTGGGAACGTGACGCGGATAGAAGGGTGGCGTAACACGAGGAGCTATTACAGTTTTATCCAGGTATGCAACACCATGAAACCCAAATCAACATTACATTCCCCCGACTAACCACAACCCCTCTCCTCCAGGACATGGCGCACCTCTCCACCATCCGGCCGCTCAAGGGCCTGGACCTCGCGCACCTGCACGACCGGCTGCGCACGCAGCGGCTCACACCCATGCAGAGCAAGGAGATCTACGACACGCTGGCCAAGCACGTGCATTCCTACGACGAGATCTGCATGCTGCTGAGCGTCGCCCCGGAGTCGCACACGGGCTTGTTCTATGTCGCCCTAGGCCTGTTCCACAAGGACCGCGACGTGCGCCATAGGACGGCGGCGCTGCTCGAGCGTGTGGCGGAGCATGAGGCCGGGCAGCACTGGTGGCGGATTTTGAGCCGGTTTGAGAAGCTCGCGTATGCGAGGGTTAAGAAGGAGGTGGAGGCGGAGGCGAGGGCGGCGGGGGAGAAGGGGGATGGGGTCGGGCTTGGGGAGGTTGAGAAGAGGGTTAGTTGATGGTTGGTGGGAGTGGAAGTGGGTGAGGGTGGATAGGGGGGTGGTTTGGGGTACGGGGGTGATCTGTTGGGGAGCGAGAGGGGGGTTGGTATGGATGTGGCATGCTTAAAAAGGGACATTTAGTCATGGATATGGCGTTGTTAGGATTGGTTTTTTATTTTGTATGGGGATAGGAAAGTTGTATACCGACGGTTATATCGTATCGTTCCTGGTTGGCCGTTTCATGTACCTATTCTGCCGCCCCTTTCTACACGGGCGGCCCGTTCATACCTCATCAACCGCATATTCCAGCTAAACTCTCAAAAACTCTCTGTTCTACAACAATCCCAAGTGCTTCGCCGCGTGGTTGACGTGGTCGTCGCTGAAGCTAGCCATGAAATAGTACGAGTGGTCGTAACCCTGTCAATCCAAAGTCAGCAATCCCCTCCCCCAACAACCTCCCGGAGCTAAACTCGGTACTCACCTCCTGATACCTTACCGTCAACCCCTCCACCCCCGCCTCCCTCGCCGCCGCCTCCAAATTCTCCGGCAACAACTGTCCCTGCTTATAGAAATTATCCCCCGTCCCCACATCCACCAACGCCTTCAAATCCCCGCCCTTCCACCCCCTCACCAGCTCCGTCGCATCATGCTTCTTCCACCCCTCCCTCTCGGCGCCCAAATACCCGCTAAATGCCTTCTCCCCCCACGGACAGCGACTCGGATTGGCGATCGGCGCGAACGCGCTCACACTCTGATACATGCCCGGATTCTTCAGATACAGCGTCAGCGCGCCGTGCCCGCCCATGGAATGCCCCGTGATGGACACGCGCGCGCCGTCGAGCAGCGGGCCGTAGGTCGGGTCGGAGAAGAGGGCTTGCGGCAGTTCCCGCGTGATGTAGCTCTCCATGCGGTAGCCGGCGTTCCAGGGGGGCTGGGTCGCGTCGATGTAGAAGCCCGCGCCGGCGCCGAAGTCCCACGAGGTGGTTTCGTCGGGGTAGTTGAGGCCGCGCGGGGAGGTGTCGGGGTAGAGGATGGCTAGGCCGAGTTGGCTGGCGCGGTGCTGGAAGAAGCCTTTTTCGGAACAGTTTTCCGGGGTGCAGGTTAGGCCGGAGAGGTAGATTAGGAGGGGGACTTTGGTGGGGTTGGGGGTGAGGGCTTGCGGGGGGAGGTAGAGGTTGACGGCCATGGGGGTGGTGGTTTCGGTGGATTGGTGGGTGAGTTTGTGGAGCTTGCCGCCGAAGGAGGCGATGGTGGCTTTGGTTTCGAAGGTCATGTTGGGTGATTTGGTGGTTGGTGGTATGATGGTGGTGGTGGTGGTGGTGGTGATAGTGCCTTTGGGTGATGGGTGGTGTTGATGGTTGAGTTGAAGCTGAGGGTGTGGGTGGTTAGAAATCACCGAGTACCAAGCAGTCCGGTTAGGAGAAGGGGGAAAGGAGGTTTAATTACTTCCGGATTAACTCCTCCTTAATTACTACCACCAGATATTAGAGATAGCTAAAGCTCCCAATTCAAAGCACCAACTCCCGGAAAGCTACCCCGCCAATTGACTTGCCGATGGCGGGGTAGAGAAGACAAGAAAAGCAACCCCACCAAATGACATGCCGTCATCGCCGAACACCGAAGCCAAGGCCGGATCTCAACCACTCCTCTCCTTTCCATTATCCCCAAGTTCACGAACTCTCATCCTCGGTCCTGTTGAGATGGCACTCAAACGACTCGATGTACTGGTTCCACCCAATTCTAGTGAGGTTGAACTTGTTCTCGTAGTCGTACGACACGGCGCCAAAGGTGCACCCCGTCGGCGACATGCAGATGCCGCCGCATTCCGTGCTTTCGCATTATCGTCATTAGTTTCCAGGTCTCAAGGGATGGATATGCCAAGCGGTGGCAAAAACTCACAGGTAGGGGTAGCAGTAGAAAGGCGCATCGTCTGGTGCAAAGGTGGCGGCGTTGTGGATCAGGGTCGGCGGCAGGTTGTAGCACTTCTCGAGCTCGTAGACGTTATACTCGCAGTGGCCTTGGCCATTGGGGTCGGTGCAGATGAGTACCTATGCGGGGAGGCGGTTGTGTGAGACGGGGATGCAGACGGCTAATAAGTAACGAAGTGGGGGGTACTTACACCACCGATCTCGTTGTGCTCGGTGGGCACGGGCGAGGCTTGTGCAAGGGAAGCGAGCAAAACGGTGAAGATCGTCTTGAACAACATGGTGATTATTGAGGTAGGCTTGGTAGGTTTGTATGGAGGTTTTTGTTTGGTGAAGTGAGCCTGTTATTTTCGGAATTGCTCTGCGGTCGTATGAAGGTTGCCTGTAATAATCGATCGAGGAAGGAACAAGTTTCGTTTTTATAAGCCACGCCTGCCTTACCTACCAGGTGCCTTACCTATAAAATGAGCAATCCTCCTTGCAACCAACACGAGGTCAGACGCCCATGGCGGAAGCAACAATGCGAGCAGTGCAGATACGAGCAAACCAAACATTACATCATAGCAGTCACTGTACCTACCCAGCTGGTTGCTGCTGCGCACTTCGGTAACACGGCATGGGTTTCTGTTGGTAGCTCCAGTCACAGAAGAGGTCTGAGGGTGGCCTCTGTGGCGTAGGCTGATGATCCCTCTGAACTTGGGTGACTGCCGGGGTTAACGAATCCATCACATTGTTTCCATTGGTGACGTGGGATCTCGTGATTTGAGCAAGTGACATGGAGCTAAAGCCTTGTCGTTATGGTACGTGTAAGAATTTCCAAATCTCCGGGCATTTCTGGTTGGTTTCCGGGTTGTTTATTTCCTGTCGGTGGTTGACTGGAGTTGAACCGCAAAATGCTCTCCTCTTGGTGTAGAATACATACCTAACTTCAGCCCCAGTCTCTAAAACAGCACAGCGAAAACTTGGAAAATGATCTGGGACGACGGCCCGGGGTTTTCTTCTTTCTCCTTTCTCCAATCTACCTAAAACACCACAGAGAAAATTCTCTGTGACGACGGGATTTCCTTCTTTTTCCTTCCTCCAATCTACCTCCTGATTCCGCCGCGCCACCCCTCGTTTCCAGTTCTTCTTCGTCTGCACAGTCTTCTTCAATAGGTCCAGGAACAGGCGGCTCAACTAGTAAACCCCCCACAGGCTCAACCGGGCCGGGAGGCTGAACGCGCTGCCGAATCATTTGTGTATCGTAGCCCTCCTTCTCGAACTCGGCGAGCATGTCTGCCCAGGCTTTCGATTCTAAAGTCGATTGTGACGGGGTGCCTCCCGCCTTGACGAGAATTTGGCACATCTCATAGCGCCCGACGCCATCCCAATCCACAGGCTTATTCAATCCATTACTGGGGAAAGAGACGACCCAATCCAAAGGAGTCCGGTTTGCATCATCAAGGGCGTTGGGGTTCGCGCCGTGGCGTATCATCTCCGAGGCGAGGGAAGGCGGCACAATGTGCAGTGGCCAGGCGTTGCACACAAAGCGACTGTCCTCGCCGAAAAGGCCCAGGAGAAGGTTTGCACTGGCTCCAGCTTCAAGAGCAAGCGTGGCCAGTTTGAGCAGAGTCGAGTCAGAGATCCTTTTCGGGTAGGTATGCTGTCTGTTCCGCCAGGTTTCCTTGTACAGCAGCGTGAGGAAGTTGTGCTCGTCATTCACCGGGTAGCCATTCTCGAGGAGGAGGCGGATGGTCGTCATATATCTCTCGAAAAACACGCCCCAAGGGGGGGCGAACACCAGTGCTTGAAGTAAGGGGAAGCTCGTCAGCAGGGGCTTGTTCATGGTAGTAAACCCGTCAGGCGCGATCCGGGCCAGCCAGTCTCGAAGGCACAATGTCAGCCCACATGAGGCGACGAGAAACACAAACACCTCGTCCCGGTTCCAGCTCTCTTCCAGCCCGTAAGGATCGAGAAAGGGTATGCTGTAGAGATAGTCGAAATGGCTCATGCCAGTGGTAAGCTCTGACTGCTCGGCGTGGTAGGCGAGATGCTGTAATTCTTCGTCTTGGGAGTGGTAAGCCTGGTGCCTGGGAGCGCGGTCATGGTTATTCTGCATTCCTCCGATCGCCATGAAGTTGTCCCGCGCCCATCTCTTACTCAAGCTCCAGTACTTGAGATGGAATGAATGCCCGTTTTCATTGACGAGGCATGCAAGATCCCCCACTACAATTCGCTTGAACGTGAGGTTCGTGGTAAACTCAAGGACCGTTTGGTGCATTAGCTGGGGCCGGTCAATGTTATCCTGTCTCTTGATCTCGACCAGCCCTCCACCCCAAGCCGCAATGTCTTTTCGTGCTTGTTTCTCGCTATCGCTGGGGTAAGAGAGGTTTGGTAGAGGTAGTGATCCATTTCCACTTTCTGGGTGTCCTTGGCGCAGTGCGTCCATGGCCTCTTGATAAGAATTGCAACTCGATACCAGTACAGCGTCTCGGATCTGAATAGCGGTAACCGGAGGACCGCTGTGGCGGATGAGGAGCTCGAGCAAGGCAAATGTTCGTCGCCGGTTGCTCCTGCTAATCCGGTAGATGATGAGCTCGTAAAACTCAAAGAGATCATCGGGGAGCCCTAGTAGCTTGGACTCCAGCAGCTCGGGCGAAACAGCGTTTGGGCTGTACATGACTGTCTCAAAAAGGACTTTCAGGGCAAGCTTGACCCATAGGAAAACACCATTCGCCCGAGCGATGATACCCGGTATTAGCTGGGTAATATAAGGGTTCGTGGTATCCGATTTGGTTATGGAGCCCGCTGCAAACTCCTCCATATCATTTCTGGTATAGTCCTGTAGAGCAAACCCTGGATACGAAGAAAATTGCTTCCTAAGCGGCTCCCAAGGGCGACTCGAGAAGCAGATTTTCACAGCCGTCATTGACGAAGGGGAGCGCTGGATTAGACCCTTAAGAAAGCGACTGATCAAGTCAAGATGACCGTCAAACTCATCGAGTGCGTCGAAGAAAAGAATCAGGTCCGTCCTAGTTGCATTCTGGTCGAGAAGGATCCGGAGGACTCTCTCGAGCCTAGGAATTAGTCCATCTCTTTCATCGTGAAACTCGGCCATGGCCTTAGTAAGGAACTTGGTCATTGGCTGGGTGCTGTACGGCTTGAAGCGAGTAGCGACAGACGTTATAGAGGTCCTAAGCGAGGCCAACTCGGTCATCCACTGTGGCGTCATTTCCGCCAGTCGTCTAGAGAGCTCGGTGTGTCGAGACTGAAGGAGTGGTAGTCTCCTACGGCACTTGTCCAGATTGGCTGCGCGCTGTACATCGGACAGCTCGTCACCGCGCTGGGATAGAATTCCAATTTCTTCCCGTATGTTCTCGATCTCTCTGCGGGTGGATTCAAGGCTTGCCCGAATGCCGTACATTTGCTGGTCTATCTTTCGTTGCGCACTTTTGAGCGCTTGGTACTCCTCCCAGGTTTGCTCATGGTTCTTCCGGTACATGTTGCGGTATGGTGCAAGGAGTTGGAGGATGAGGCTTCGCAAAACACCCTCGAAGGACTTTTGGATAGCACTGCCGCGGTAGTGGAAGAAGAAGCCAGCCTTCACCTCAAGGGAGCCAGTATTCCAATTGTGCAGAAGCTCCCACGTCTCCTTACTTTTATAGATTAGCTTCATGATGGTCGATTTCCCAGAACCTGGCTTGCCGTTGATCCAAAACAGCTCCGATCCTTCCTGCAGCCAGCCGGAGAACGAAGGCACATCAAAGACCCATTTGAACGTGTTTTCAAACGGGTCATCAATCTGATCGATGCGGAAGTCTAGCTCGGGGGTATGCAGCTCCCTGTGTAGATCTAATCGCCCGGTTTTACGTTAACAGGTTGCTGGGTAATACACGGCGGTCTGGTGGCTGGAGTGATACAAGAGCCCAAACTTGATCGACGGTGTAACGTACCTGTCATTGACGCGAAAAGCTGGCCAAGTTTTGTTAAAGCATCCTCGCCTTCGCATGACATGGAGGAACCGATCGGTAGCCAATCCTTTTGTGTGCTATCGCTGATTGAAACAGGTACTGTGCCTAATGTATCACGCCGTCCAATTTCGTTGTCGCTCCCGTTGCCAACAGGCTCAACAGGCCGATTCGGAGAGCAAATTTCGGAAAGTGAATGCAAGATGAGCCTCAAGTTTGCATCGTCCCGGGGAAATTTGACCATATTTGAATGGTCCTCGTTGATGGGAATTGTCAACGACTTGTTGGTTCGGTAGTTGTGACTCGTTGCCGACTCGGGGTTCACAAGAACGGTAGGACGGCCCGTCCTGGCCCAGGTTCCATCAGAACGTCGCTACAGATTTTATTTTAATGGTCAACAGCAGCCTTTATCAAGTTACACCTCCAGCCGAGGTTCTGAAGGTACCTAGGTAGGTAAGGTACGTACCACGACGGTTGATGACACTTTCGTTTCGTATGCCCAGAGAATGTACGCTTTCCTGAGAAACGATAGCCCTTCGAACTGCGCATGCAACTGCCGCACGTAATTACTACCGCCCTCCCGCGATAGATCCTGTACCAGGAATTCATTCGGCTGTCCCTCCACCATGGCCATCAAATGGGATTGCTCCATGCCCAGGCTTGGGACACCGAACATGATGGCGCCCAGAACGTTATCAAGAATATTGGTGATATTTTTTTCGCCGCTGGCCGCTTGCACAATAGCCTCTTTAAGGACTAATCCACCCAGGCTGTGCGCGAGAAAAACAATGGGTTTTGACGAGGGAAGGTTCCAGCCTCCAGACTTGAGATGGAGTATCAGGCTCTGCGCCAGGTCCGAGATGGATTGGAACGAGGAGCTCTCGAGAAGGCTCGAATCGTAACCGTAAATGATTGTCCGGAGTCCTGGTATCGAGGCCGGGATGGCATCCCGTACCCACATGAAAGTCTTGTCGTGACCTCGCGGTTGCCATGAGCCAAAAGGGTGGCTGGCCAATCCCGAGACGGCGATGCAGCTGATGGTCCAAAACAATGTTTAGTTGATAAAGATTGCGTGACAAAGCCGCACACCGGGTGTTACCTACTCAGCACGGTGCCTTGCCGGGTCGACATCAGTGAGGGCTGTCATGCCCCGGAAGTGAGTATCGAGAATCAGGACATCCCACGGCGGGTGACCTCCCTGCAAGACGATAACCCACTCATCGTCGTCCATTGCATTCTGAAGGCATGTCGGTACTGCCTTCAACTGGAGAGTAGCAACTCTGGATGGCTGCTTCTCCCATTTATTCAAGGTCTTTGCGATTGAGTAGACGATGACTTGGTGTGCAGACAAATGCAAGGCGGCGCTGAGCAGGTCGGCAACCTCGTTCGGGCTGCAAATACGGCTGGGAAGGTTGCGTAGCCGAAACACCGTCCGTGTCAAATCTCGAGCGGGTTTCATTTCGGCCATCGAAGATCATGTGCCGGCACTGGGGTTACAGGCAGGGCGAGCCGATGTCGACCTCAAGGCTCAATGTTTGGGGTCCATATTCAGTTTGGTTGTAAATACTAAAGCGGGGAAATGCCGCGAGCTGAAGGCCCCCCGTGTCAGACAGAACTTGATTGGCTCGGCCCCAGCTGAAGTGAGGTACTGAGACATGCCGGTGGGAACATAGGTGCCCGATTGGGATCGGGAAACGGGAAACGGGAAACATGGTGGTCATGTTCGCCTGTATGTCCACTTATATGTTCACCAACCCTCCAAGGGCCAAGACCCTGGCCAAAACCAGTAGCTCCGCTTTGCTATGCTGACCAAGGACGACAACGTGGATACTGTGTAGTCTATAGATGGTCTGCGCTGAGGACTCGCTACCGAGCTTGGCAATGCTTGGGTACAGTCTCCCATCAATGCTCAAGCATCTGGGTTGATTTTTCTAATTCGACGCGAGGTTACTCAGGTTAGCCATGCTTATCAGCGTGTCTGGACGGTCGGTCCTTACTCAAATTATACGAGTCTTCGTCGCCTACACCTCCAGTTTCCCTGCCCAGGTCCTCCCGTATGTTTGGTCTAGGTCCCCCACGCCTCTTTTTGGATACGTAGACACTTGCTGCATCATATACTGGTTCTGGCCCCTTTGGACAAACACAGAACTTTTATGGGCAAAATCTACAGACATCTCTTCATCCATACCGATGTTGACGGCGACGGCAGACCCCCAGACACGAATTCAAAAACATCAACATATAAATAAATGGTTCAGAGTCGCTGAGCATCCACATGTGCAAAACCAAATTTGAATTGAAAAGCATCACCAGCATCAAACTATTACAATTCTAGACTTTGTGAAAGTGGAATCCCAACGCCGAAAATGAATTAACGTCAACAAGGCAAGGGAGGGAGAGAAATGCCACAAGACTCAAACGAGCAGAGCAGAGCAGAGCAGCACAGCACAGCAAAGCAGGTAATAATCAGTAACAATGCCCATTCTATGGAAGCCCTATAGTATATGTACATAAACATTAAGTAGGTAGCATTAACCCCTCCCCCCAAAAGCCACAGGAAGAGGAGATATCCCACACCACCACCACCACCACCCCCTTAGGTCAGACAAGGCCAAGCCCCCTTCCGTCAGGTAACTGCAGTACCATGTCGAAACAAGAGATTTGCCCCAATCCCAACCCATAAAGAAAAAAAAAGAAAAAAATGACCAAGCAAGCAAATAAGTGTATCTATCGCAGCCCCCCTCAAAAATAAGGAGTGTTCGGTCACGCTCGCCCGCCAGCCCACCCACCCACCAGTCATCATCCCCATCATCATAACCACATCACCATATGTGTTTTTGCGTAGCCCCCCCCTTCCAGTCTCCAGCCCCCCAAAGGCACGGGAAGAGACAAGAGGCAGGGGCAAGAGAGATAGAGATAGAGATAGAGAGAGAGAAAGAGAACCAACCGACTGGCCCTGATCAAGCTCAGGCTCAAACCAGCACCACAGCAGCGACCAGGCCCGCCAGCAGCGCGACGCCCTTGCCGCCGCGCGCCACGAGGAGGCTGTCGGCGCCGGCCGTCGGGATGGGCGTGCCGCTGCCGTTTGTGGGTGTGGGCGTGGGCGTCGGGGTCGGTTCCGGCGTGGGTTCCGGCGTGGGCTCGGGCGTGCCGCCGTAGGAGGAGGGCCGCGGGCCGCCGGGGAGCGTGCCGGGTCCGCCGGGTAGGGTGCTGGGGCTGCTGGGGGCGGTGCCCGGGGACGAGGGGCTGGGGCTGGGGCTGGGGCCCGGGCTGCCTGGGGAAGTGCCGGGGGATGAAGGGCCGGGGCCGCCAGGGGAGGAAGGGCCGGGACCGCCGGGGACGGTGCCGGGGGAGGAGGGGCCAGGGCCGCCGCTGCCCGGGACGGTGACCATGGTGGGGATGATGATGGTGGTCGGGGGCAGCGGGGTCGAGGTCCAGACCGTCTCGGTGGCTTCGACGATGACGGTCGAGTAGCCCGTGACGGTTTCTTGCTCTGTGACGGGGACGTTGACCGTCACGGGGACGTGTTCTGTGATGGTCACGGGCACGATATCCGTTACCGTGTGCACGTCCGTGTTGGTGAGTGTGATTCTGGGTTTTCGTGTTAGTGAGTTGGTCACTGGTTGGGTAGGGTATGGGAGGTAGCGCTTACGTGTCGGTTTGGGTGACCTTGACGGTGGAGCCCTCGATCACGGTGGTGTAGGTGGTGACGGGGCAGGTAACCTGGTGTCCATGTTAGCCGATATCACTTTGCCGTCGTTACTGAAAGAGACATACCGTCGTGTAGACATCAGTGGTCTCGTACTCCGTCGCGACGGATGTTGTGTAGATGGTCTCGGTCTGCTGGACCTTGGTGACAACAGTCGAGGTCGAGGTCCAGGTGATCTCCACCGTCGAGCCGTCAACAACCTTGGTCTCAGTCACAGGGCACAGCTCGGTGAGGGTGGTGTAGACGACTGCAAGCCATGTTAGTAAGTGTAAACAACCTCAAGGGGCTAGCTAGGGTTGCCTTACCCTGGTCTGTCGACTTGGTTACCGGGGGTGCCGTCTTGGTGATGACGATGGTGGTGGGGACAGTTGTCTTGACCGTGCTGGTCGTGGTGTAGGTGGTTGTGTAGGTGTGGCCGGGCTTGGTGTGGGTCTCGGTGACGGGGCAGACGGTGGTGTAAGTCACAATCACCTTGGTGGTGATGGTTTCGCAGTCATCATCCTTACCGCCTTTACCACCGCCACCTTTACCACCGCCGCCATTGTAGCCGCCGCCTCCACCACCACCGCCATGGCCACCACCACCACCACCGCTATAGCCGCCGCCGCCGCCACCACCACCACTGCCATGTCCGTATGTCCTACCGACCAGTCCCCGGTCTCCCCTGTGGGGGATGTTGGCCGTGAGGGCCGTAGCCGCTAGGGCCAGGATAGAAAATACTGCTCTCATTGTGTCTGTGCGGCCGGTCTGCCGGCAACGACTGGGTTGTAAGTGAGGATGAAGCCGATCTGGTGGGCCCAGGATCTTCAGGCACGAGGTGGTTGGGAGTGAGGGTCTGGAGAAACCTTAGCGAACGGTTGGTGGTTGGGAGAACCCAAGAAGCCGGCGATGAGGAAGCAGGATGGGGAGAGAGGGCAGCAGACAATCTGGGAGGCAGGATGTTTATACGCCATCAGTGCCATCCAGCGCAGGACCACGAGAGCGAAGAGCAAGTGTGGTACGGCGGGGTTGGGATGACATCTTGCCCATGTCCAACAGCAGCTTGAGACAATCCCATCTAGGCTGCATGAAGCTGGCCATGGTACTTCGTAGGAGGGCAGGTGGGGATCAGAGGAATCGGAGCTCGAGGATTGGGCGGCGGAGAGCTCTCTGCCCGGGAATCGCGAGGTTGGGCAGACACCCCCAGCTGTGAGACCGAAGCGGAAGCTGGTCCAGGACCGACGGCGCCGTGCATGCATACAACCGTGCCCACCGGTTGGCCCAGCCAGGCCCGTTGTTGGCCGCGCAGGAAGTACACAGGAGGAGGCGAACAACATCCCCGACTGTCAGATTCCCGCACCGGTCGAGTGTACTTCGTACCTGTCGTGGAGATGGATGGTCAACCCCGGGAAGGTCCTGCATCCAGAGGCCCGTCCAACCTCTCCACCGCAGCACCTCCCTTGAGAAAAACCCCCTTCAGGGCATGGCGCAGTCGTAGCGGAGCTGACTCTCGATTTACCCAGGCAATAGCTAACTAACAATCTGTGACCGTTTGCTGTTTCAAGCTCTCGAAAAAAGGCGGCGCAGGCGGTGGCTCTCTGAATTCAGATCGCTGCTCGTGTAAGTGCGTGCCTCACTCCTCACGCCTCGGCCCCCCACTGCCATCCCAAAAGTGGACAGCAGAAAACAGGTGAGGCCTGTCATGCCTGTCTAGCTGAAATCCGTACTGTGGTATTTCCCTGCATTGATGTCTTCCTATGAGGTGAATAAGAAAAACCACGGCCCATCCATCGATCAGTCGTCGGCGGTGTCTCGGCTGCGTGTGTTGTTCCGTTGTTCCTGGAAACTGCACGAAATGTCGAAACTCGCGTCAATGAGCCAACGCTAAGCATGGTGGACATGCACCCCTGAAAAATCAAGGGAGTTGAGTGGTTGTCCTGCCCACCACGCCGCAAGTGGGCCTTCCGAACCCTGCCAATGACGACGGCTTTTGGTGATAAGCTTGCCAAGCATATGTGCCCCTGTTGGTATTCCTTAGCATGGTTTGACGTGTTTCCAGCTCTGCTCAGAGACCGCAATGTTGACCGGCCCGATGGCCGACCTGTTCTGGCGGAGTCCATTGGGGGTTCCTAATCTAGGAAACAACAGTGCCGCTTGTCTCGCCTCGTAGGCAAAGGCCAACAGGAGAGCAAGTGCATCTCAACTCGCCCGATTTCGGGGTTGCCGCGAGAGCCCACTGTTGTAAAGCGGAAACCTGCCGTTGACGTCTTCCAGAGTGCACTGAATTCACTGTGTAGGTACACTGCACGTAGTTTGACTAGTCCGATGTTGTGGCGACCGACAGGCGACATACCGTATCGGTAGGGTCTGGGGAATTTTGTCCAGACCCGAAGCCCATTCGACGACGCACCAACCACGGCAACCGGCCCTTTGGTCGACAGACCACTCCGCCGCCACTGGCGACCTGGGGAGGGCTCGGGAGGGTTGTGTTGCCCGGTCAGCCCGTCGATCGACTGCCATTGAGATGGGTCGAGAACGCAGCTACGCTCTGGAAAAAGAAGAACAAAAAGCAAGGTCAGGTCTGCAGGCTGGCCGTGGGCAGGGAAACTCCCGCAGTCACCCGCGCGATCTGCATTTCCGGCCGCCTGACGTGGAGGCAGCTCCGGCCGGAGAACACGAAAACTAAAGGATTTGGACCTCTCAGAGGAGAGAAGCCAACTGCAGCTCTCGACGTAATCCATTTGGGCAGGGGCGGATTTCGATATTAAAAAAAACCGAACAAGCTGCACTGCTGCACTCGCTCCTTCCTTAAGGGGGTGGTTGCTGCTAGGTTGCAACGTTCGAAGTCTTCAAGTTTCCACTGAAGCATTGGGGTTTACTTCGTATTGCTAATCGTTGTTGTCCAGATCGCATCATAGACGTCGCTGAGAGCCTGGGATCATCAAAAGTCATGGCGTCATGTAGGAACAGAACCATGTCTCTCGATGGCAACCGGCGGGTGGTGGGCAAGGTGGGGCAGCCCTGCACACCGATCCCGATCGCGCGGCCTGGGGTCGGATGTGTTTGCCAAGCGTTACCACCTCGTCGAATGTTCCGTCTCTTCGCCTGCTTGCTCGGAATTGAGATCTTGAACCCGGGTGTCGGCGCAAGCGCCCGCCGTGGCACCTCCGAGGCTCCAGGCTCCAATCCAGCGAACATCTAGCACGCGAGCAGGCAATTGAAGGTCCGCCCGAACACAACAAGGCACAGCATCTTTCCATGGTGGTATTTTCCAGCAGTTGCCCTCTGCAAACATGGCCACGATGATGTTCGTGTCTGTGGTCCGTTAACCGGCACCGGCCGGCAATTGGCTCGCTACGAAGCGGATATCCCGCTGGTTGCTTCATGAACGTTGGTAGCATCGAGGACCACTGCAAAACCTGCCCCCAAGTTCCTGGCTGGTGCTCGGCAGACAGGACAGCCCGGTTCTCTCCCTTGCTGTCCAGCAACATAAAATCCGTGTCTGACGGCGTTTCAGCCTATGTTAGGGAACATTGCCGTTCGCGTCTGCCTTATGTTCCGTAACGAGGAGCTTAAAACACCTTGAAATAACTTACCGGGGTAGGAGACGGGCCCATTTCTAATGACCTTCCATCGCTTGGTGGGGAGCAGGGGAGGTTGTGTTGGCTGCTCTGCCCCACACCTTCCCGAATATCGGTTTTGTGGGGCCCGGTCAACTATCACCCCCACGAACTCGGAGCTTCGCGTAACCCCAACAACAACCAGCCCCTTCCGCAGCAGAGCTTTGAAAGCTCAAGATGGCCTTTTCCCGGCCCAGGGGTCCGCGCGGCCTCCCATACGGCCATCACTCGGCAGTGCGACTTTTTTGAATTTACGATCCCAAATGTGCCAGACTGCGGATTCAAGTTTTGCGACCCAGGCTGACCGGGTATTCGGCATCTTTCAGAGATGAGGGTAGGTAGTTCGGTTGCGATAACAAATCATGATGCAATCGCCGCCCTTCGCGTCTTCCAGACCGTTGCCGATCTGCCCTGCCTTGGCGACATTCCGAGGAAGTGTAGTCTGCTGCCGTCTGACCCGACAACCGGCTGGTTGGTTTGGTAGGTAGGGGCAGACAACTCTCCACTCGCCCAAGGCTTGAGCCTCAACAGTGCTGCATTTCCCCTCTTTCGATTCCGAGACATCATTTTGACCTCACGGGGACGAACTTTTGATCTCATAATACGACCGTACAATACAATGTTGGATTATAGTATGGTGTAATATTACTTCTGGCAGTCAGGATTTCGGTCCCCGGCGCCACCGCCGTGCCGCCCTCAGAACTGCAGTCGGCACCAACCAAGCGCTATTTGCGCTCCCTCGCCATCCGAGTAGCCGTATGTGCCGTACTTCGCACCGGACCGGGAGATACCTCACTGTCGGGTCTCAGCTGGCGGCCGTTCACGGCTCCCGCGCTCTGTAACTCTTGGTATTATGCGTGGGGGCTGGGAAGGCGGAGATAATTCACGGCCAAATGTCGAGGCCAGCGCCAGCCACATTTCAAATGTTTCACAAGATGATTCTATACTAACTAGGAAGTTATTGGCTATTCTTATGTGAGCAAGATGTCTTGCTGATGAAAGGCATTTCACCAGCCACCGGGGAACATGGTACCCAAGAACCATGCAGCATACTGCAGCTGCACAGCAGGATATTCACAATAGATGAGAGACGGCAACTCGCTCTGACGTCTCGCTGTGTATTGGCGTCCATTTTGCCCATTCCCGCCTTCTCCTTCGCTCCCAACCGTTGCTCTCGGGCGTTACGCATTCGTCCCAGGTGGACTTCGTATAACGGTTCGAAGCGATGCCGAACTTGAACGGTCTCGGAACTCCCGTCTGGATGGCAGTTGTCGCAACCTACACAGTTATGTTAGATTCCAGCGAGTAATTTGACAGTTTTAATCTATGTTACTGTTCTCGCAGATCTAACCGAGCACCGAGCCAAGCTTCGAGGAGCTCGAAGATGGGTTCGGGTACCTGTTCAACATTGCAACCCGCTGTCAGTCTGCCCCCCTGACTGCCTTGACAAAATATCTTCAAATCCATAACTATGGTACTACCAAAAACGAACCATCTCCTGTAATAATGAGGTCCTGTTTTAGAAACGAAGTCCAAACCTGGGAGCCGTGCTCTGTCTGGCCCTTACACGAATTGACCAATCAACGCCTGTGCTTCGATAACGGAGCCGAAAACGCGGGGGAGGGGTAATTAACACCCTTTTAAGGTTTTTTTTTTCTAGCGCCGGACACGGAGAAGGGTCAAGATGCTGGGCAGAGGACGACCGATTCAATTTGACCCAACGTGAAGATGTCGTCTCTGCGCATCCTACTCATCGGCAACGGCGGCCGCGAGCACGCCCTCGCCTGGAAGCTTGCCCAGTCACCGTTGGTGGAGTCGATCGTCGCCGTGCCTGGCAACGGAGGCACCGCAGGCATCCCCAAGGTCATCAACGACACCTCGGTGGCCGCCGATGACTACCCGGGACTCGTCGAATTTGCGAAGAAAAATGCTATAAACCTCGTGGTACCGGGCCCCGAGGCACCCCTCGTCGACGGCATCGAGGGCTTCTTCCGCGATGCGGGGATTCCTGTCTTTGGCCCGTCCAAAGAGGCTGCGGCCATGGAGGGCAGCAAGACCTTCTCCAAGGATTTTATGAAGAAACACAACATCCCGACCGCTACGTACGAGAACTTTTCCGACTACGAGAAGGCTTGCCACTACCTGAAGTCGGTTAAGCACAACGTCGTTATCAAGGCCACCGGATTGGCTGCCGGCAAGGGCGTGATCATCCCGCAGACTCAGGAGGAAGCCCTACAGGGGCTCAAAGATATCATGCAGGACAAGGCATTTGGTTCAGCGGGCGACGAAGTCGTCATCGAGGAGTTTCTTATCGGCGACGAACTGAGCATCCTGTCGTTCTGCGACGGCACCACCATCAAGTCCCTGCCCCCCGCCCAGGACCACAAACGTATCGGCGAGGGTGATACTGGCCTCAACACCGGAGGAATGGGCTGCTATGCCCCGACCAAGCTCGCCACGCCGCAGCTAATTGCCCGTATCGAGCGCGAGATCCTCCAGCCTACCATTGACGGCATGCGCAAGGACGGCTTCCCCTTCCGCGGCTGCCTTTTCACCGGTCTGATGATCGCCCCCGACGGCACCCCCAAGGTGCTCGAGTACAACGTCCGCTTTGGCGACCCCGAGACGCAGACGGTGCTTCCGCTGCTCGAGACGGATCTGGCGAAGATTATGTACGCATGCGCCGGGCCCGTCCCGTATCTCGAGGATATCACATTCAAAGTCTCCTCCAAGTTCAGCACGACCGTGGTTGTCGCCGCCCCTGGTTATCCGGAATCATACCCCAAGAACATCCCCATGCAGATCGCGAACCCGCCTGACGGTATCAACATCTTCCACGCCGGAACCAAGCTGTCCGGAGATGCGCTGCTGACCTCGGGCGGCCGCGTCATCGCAGCCACCGCAACCGGCGACTCCCTCCGCGCGGCTGTCGACAAGGCCTACGAGGGCGTCAAGCTGATCAACTTCGACGGCATGTATTACCGCAAGGACATCGCCCACCGCGCCTTCCGCGCCACTGACACCACCGACAAACTCACCTACGCGCAGTCTGGCGTGAGCATCGATGCCGGCAACGAGCTGGTCGACCGTATCAAGGCTGCCGTTGCCACTACCCGGCGCCCCGGCGCGGACGCCATCATTGGCGGTTTCGGTGGAGAAGTTGATCTCTCAGCCGCCGGCCACCCCGGGGCGCCCATCATCGTTGGCGCCATCGACGGTGTCGGCACCAAACTCATCATCGCGCAAAAGATGAACAAGCACGACACCGTCGGTATCGACCTCGTCGCCATGAACGTCAACGACCTGGTCGTCCAGGGCGCCGAACCCTTCATGTTCCTCGACTACTACGGCTGCTCGCGCCTCGACGTATCCGTCGCCACCTCCTTCGTCGAGGGCGTCGCCAAGGGCTGCCGCGCCGCCGGCTGCGCGCTCGTAGGCGGCGAAACCGCCGAAATGCCCGACCTCTACACAGGCGACGACTACGACGCCGCGGGCGCCGCCATCGGCGTCATGCGCGCGCCCCAGCGCCTGCCCCGCAAGGACGCCATGATCGAGGGCGACGTCCTCCTCGGCCTGGCCTCCTCCGGCGTACACTCCAACGGCTTCTCCCTCGTCCGCAAAATCGTCGCCTCCCGCGGCCTGGCCTACACCGACCCCTGCCCCTGGACCACCGGCAACACCACCATCACCCTCGGCGAAGCCCTCCTCACCCCCACCCGCATCTACGTCAAGCCCTTGCTCGCCGCCCTCGCCGCCACGAGCGACGGCAACGCCGCCGCCATCAAGGGCATGGCGCACATCACCGGTGGCGGCCTGACCGAGAACGTCCCGCGCATGCTCCCCGCGCACCTCGCGGCCGAGATTGACGTCGCTACCTGGGAGGTGCCGCCCGTGTTTGGCTGGCTGGCGTCGGCGGTCGAGCCGGCCGAGATGGCGCGCGCGTTTAACAATGGGTTGGGCATGGTGCTGGCGGTGGAGGCGGCGAGGGCCGGGGAGGTGAAGGCGGTGTTGGAGCGGGAGGGCGAGACGGTGTGGACTGTGGGGAGGTTGGTGAAGAGGGAGCGTGGTGCTGGTGGGGAGGGGTGTGTGTTGAGGGGGTTGGAGGGGTGGGCGAGGGGTTAGAGGGGGTTGGATGGGTGGGAGTAAAGGGGACAGACAGGAGGGTGGGAGTGAGGGAGGTTTATGGATATGTGTGATCTGATTTGGGTTCGCCGGGTTTGGAGGGCTGTGCGTAGGGTAGATCAAATGATATAGATGTTTTGAGTGTTGATGTGCCTGCTCCGTTAGTGATGCGGGGGCAGTGGTGGTGAGCTTGGCTTGTGTAGGTTGGTGAAGAGTTGAAATGCTAACCCGAGCATGGCTCGGTACCTAGGTACTGGCTTGCATGAAACTGAAACATATGTCCGGTCTCTCGGTATACAGTTTACCTGCACTGCTGTTTCTGAACGAAGGTGACTTGAAACTTAGGATTCTCACCAACTACCTAGGGATAGGAATCCTCTCTCCCCGTTCCCGGGTGTGTCCAAGAATAGACATACCCCATGCCATGCTGGATAAAAGCTTCTCGGCGCCCCCTAATGCAACCCAATCCCTCTCTACTACTACCCAGTGCGCTCCCCATCTATTCTCTATAGCGGCGTGGCGTCTAAACCATCATCAAAGAAGAACCGTTCCACATCGTGACCTGTGCATCCTGACTCCATCTCTCTCTAAGGGTATATTTCATATGCTCTCTTCCCTCGGCTCCACGCCTGCACTCGGCTACGGACGCGGGTGTGCTGCGGGGGTGTATGTCGTTGCAGTATCTATTCGCTGCCGTTTCTGGTTCAGTTTCTCTTTTCTGATTGGACCCGTACTGACGTATTTCTTCAAAAGAAAACTCTCTCAGAAATCCCTCGGCGGGCCCTGCAGCCATCATCGTTTGGCCACCGTAGGGGCGCGGCTAGCTTCAGGCCGCGACTCTCGCATCGGTGCCGGTGGCCTTTGCCACTCCGTTCACGCCCGCGTCTTCACGCCTGGGAACGCTCTGCCCTCGCGCCTTCTCGGTAAGCGCATAGAGTTCCTGAAGCATGAGGGAGCGGGTCGATCGTGCAAGCTCGTCGACGTCGGCGGCGGTGAGGCCGGTCGTGGGGATGGGGTCGAGAACTGCGAACCGGACGTTAGTTTAAGGGGTTTAAACGTGATAAGAGATATTAGTGGGGTGACGTACCCTTGCAGGGGATCCGCCCGTTGTTGAACACAAGGCCCTTGGGCCAGAGAATGTGGCTGTAGTTGGCAACGACGACCGGGACGATGGGCACCTGGGCCTGGACGGCAAGGTGGAAGGCGCCCTTCTTGAAAGGCAGCAGCATCGGCTCCTTGGAGTAGCTGCGCGTACCCTCGGGGAACATGTAGACGCTCTGGCGCTTGTCGCGAATCTCGTTGGCGGCACCCTGCATGGCCTGGCGGGCGTCCTTGCTGTTGGCGCGGTCGAGGAAGACGCTGCCACTCAGGGCCATGAACCAGCCCAAGAAGGGAACCTTCTTGAGCGAAGCCTTGGCCGTGACGCTGCAGTACTTGGGGAACATGCAGCCCAGCATCAACACGTCGAGTTCGGTCTGGTGGTTGCCGAGAAAGACGGCCGGGCGGACGGTTTCGAGGTAGTTACCGGGATCCTCCACGTCGAAGGTCACGCCCGTGGAGAAGCCCATGATGTGCTTGAAGCTGCGGGCGACGGTCCATTGCGTGAGCTGGTTGAGGCCGACGGCGCGCAAGACGATGGAAGCGAGAACGCCATATGCCGAGCTGATGATCAAGGAGAGGTACGAGGCCAGTACGCGGGCCACGAAAGCCGACTTGGGTATTACCGGGGACAGCATGTAGAAGAAGAGTGTCAAAGCGATGTATGCGGCTAGAAAGTAGCCGACATAGAGTAGGAACGCCATCTTGAAATAGAGGGCCGGAGTTCGAGAGGATCAAAGGAGTGCGTCGGGGCAGGCAGGTGCAGAGCGCAAAGCAGCGCAAGATCCGTTCGATGCGATGCGCGTTGCGCTTTCCCTACGTGTCCTATGACGATGCGAATATTTAGGGACTTCGGGTTTTAGGTTTGTTCGCAGAGGTTCGAATTTGCTTCACCGACCGCGGTGCGTTGCCGGCGGTCCCTCTGTGGGTGGTGGCGTTGTTGGAGTAGGTGGAGAAATATTCAGGAGGAGATGGGGCCTTCTACGGGCAATATCAGATGGGGTCGCCCGTTTACTTTTTTAGGTCGTTCGTGGGCAAGGTATGCGGTGCGATACTTTGTCGTGTAGTCATGCTTCCCGGTCACCATCCGAGAAAGAATCGCTTGACAGACGCACGTGTGACTTCACCAACAGAAATAAAAGTTTGGACGAGCTGGCCTGCTCTTGGTTGATGCATGTGGGGGATGGGCCACTGTCGGCCTCGATTGGTTCAGAGACCACCGTGCCCCGCTTCTCTCTCTTCCGAGGTCGAGAAATGTTGAGGGTCACTTGGGGAAAAGCTTGGCGTCTCGAACTGCACCTGCATTCCGTCCTGAAAAAGGGTTCCACGGGCCGAGGGCGGCGGTGCCAAGGAGGCGATGATGCTGCTGCGGGAAGAAAGAACAGGCCACTCCCATGCTCCCCAAAGTCCCGCTCCAATGACCCTGTAACGCGACAGCCGCAGCACAGCGACGGGACTGGGCAGGCAACTTCCGAGGAATATCGACTTCGGGTAGCCTCGCTTCCGAATTGCTTGGTTGTGTGAGGAATCGAAAAAAGAAAGTAGATTGGGCAACGATGATTGATTGAACTTCGCCTGGGCCATTTGACCGACGAAATTGATGATGATCGCATTTCCGCAACAGCGCTTCTCGAGCCCCTAGAACCCGCCAAACCTCAGACCTCGCACGCTGCATCACACCACACACATCGCAGGCTCTCTCCTATTTGCCGACTTTCCATTTCCCCTTTCCGACTCACCATTGGCTGCATCCCGCCGTGGGCAGGCCGCCCCTCTTTGTCCCGGCTACCCCAGCCTACGTCTTGCCGGTCTTCCCCGACCTTCCTGCCCATTCTCGGCCCTCTTCCATAATCGCACTTCGACGTCAAGGCTCGGGTATACCCATCACTATGGAAGCGGGCTCGTGCAGGGTCTCGGATACTGGAAGGTACCGTGGAGTACAAGAGCCTGCCGTCGGGTCTGCACACCGTGCCCGACGACCTGATATACTTCGTCCACGATGGTAGCCACGCTGGCCTTAGCGCCTTCGTCAACACCCCCACCGACGAGGAGGAGACGCGCCATGCACGCATGATCGCGGTTGGCGTGCTAGTTCCGCTTAGCTACGGCCGCCTCGGGAGAGCATGGCGCCACGCCGAGGGTTTGAAGGACATGGCGGCCAAGCTGGCTGCCGATAGGAAACAAACAAAACTGCTGGACGAGTACTGGGAGAACCATGGGGTGAGCGAGACGACAGCGCCACAACCATTGAAGGATACCCCACTCGAGTCACCTCTGCTCAGCATCAAGGCTAGCCGCCCAGGATTAGGCAAGGGGCATGCTAGGAATCGTTCTGCCTCGGACGGCACCGCCTTGATACCACCAGGCCATCGCCTGTCTCCGTTTCATCCGGCCTGGAGCCTGACCTCGCTGCTGGACACCTTTGGGCCCTTGATCTTTCCGATACAGCGTGCCGCGCTGCTGCGCAAACGTATTTTGATTTCCTGCCATGCCCCGGTGCACGAGGTTTGCAACTTCGGTAGGCATTCCGATGGAGGGTCTCTGGACGTTCACTAACCCAGCTTAGTATACGATATTTCCGTCTTGTCCAATATACCCCTCTCCGTATGCGATGTAGTAGACCCTGCCGCCCCCGTCCAACGTCTCCGGCCGCTCTTTTGCATCGGAGTACACGACATATCTTATTTGCTCGAGCACCAAGCGGCATTGAAACGAGCTAGCCAGATGAACGACGACCGCGACAGCCACAACAACCCTGACGACACTACCTCGGGCTGGGTAGCGTGCACTACCGACAGCATCCTCGCGATGAAGGAGGGGCTCTGGGACATGCTCATTACCATGCCTCCTCCGCACTCATCGAGTGCTAAGCAGCGCGTTTGGCCCACTGTAGAATGTCCCAAGGGTGTTCCTGTGAAAGCTACCCAGCGTGACCTTCGGCGCTTCCGTTCCCTCACCCTCGGCCTCGCCCGGCTAGCCACCCACCCTCCCACACAACCACCACCCAACCCTCGCAGCCCCCCGTCGGAAACAAGCGATTCCCCCGTGCCCACCACCCCCGCCATCAGGCTCTCCAAACCCGCTGGCTCCCGCCCCGGAACAGCCGCCGAGGACCGCCCTTCCTCCCTACCCACCCTTGGCAGCGGCGACGACACCGACACCATCGTCGAGCCCGCCACTTGGGCCGCCCTCGCCTACAACGGCTTCATGTGGTGGGCCTCGGCAGGCGAGAAGCGCCACAGCGACGAAGTCGACGAGCAGAGCCACGACGCCTCTCTCCTCGCGGACCTCGCGCCGCCCGTCTCCCCGGCCGGGACCGCCTCTTCCCCATCCACCCAAACACGCAGCCAGCAACCGCAACCGCAACCGCAACAAAGACGAACCAGTTTCGGCGCGGCCGCCGCGGGAAGCGACATGGTCTCGTCGCTGGCCTCGCTCACGGCGCACAACGACGACGGAGACCGTGGCGGTGACGATCGCGACGACGAGATGCGGGCGCGCATCGAGCTGGCTGCCGTCGCCTACTTCCACCGCCTGACCACGTCGCTGCTGTCGGTCCTGGCCGACATTGTCGACTCGTCGGACGAGGATGACCTGCTCGGGCTCAGGCTCGACCTCCGTGAGGATGCGGAGCCGTACTCGGATTATGATGGCCCGGCGGGGGCGCGGGGTGCTGGTGCTGGTGCTGGCGCTGCTGGGGAGGAGGCGGCGAGGTTGTTGGGTGGTGCGGGTGGTGGTGGTGAGGGTGGGAATAGGATGATGGGATGGGTGAGGGTGGATAGCGAGGCGCTGGCGGAGATGGGGCTGGATGTGTGGAGTCAGGCGGACGCGGATTTTGTGGGGGAGGTGTCGGCGCGGTATTTTGCCAGGAGGGCGTATGTCGAGACGAAGGGGGTGGAGGTGTGTGGTGTGAGGGTTTGCTAGGGGCCGGCCTTTACCAACGTGGGATACTGGTGGTGAGTGTGGTGGTGAGTGTGGTGATGAGTGTGGTGATTGTTGTGTTTTTGGATTCAGTTGTTAGTTATGTATACCTCCCTGAGATATCGAGGGTTGTGGTGGGTTATTATTTGTGTCATGGAACGAGGAATGACAGCGGTTGAGCGAGCAAGCTTGCGGAGCTGTTTGCATGGCCGGTATATAATTGATCATTCTTTGGGTTCATATCCCCCAGCTAACCTGTTGATTCCCAAGGGCACTCTTAATGCTGTAGTTAACTGGCTGGCTCACTTGCTACGACCCCTCCCCTTGTCTCCCATCCTGTGTTGTCTCGCCTGTTATGACCCTAACCCTGGGTTGGTGCACTGTTCTTACTTTTCAACATTGGCTTCTCTGCAAAACACACACTTACAACCAACCTCACTTACACTCACGAAACCCCATCCAATCAGCCTCATCTCTCAGCCTCGGCCCTTCCTTTTTCACAGTTATTCTCACCTCAATACCCACATTTCCCCCAACATTCCATCCACCAACCAACCCATCAACATCAACCACCACCCAAACAAACAAACCCCAACCTCATCCTCCACCACCTCCCCAGAAAGAAAGAAAAGAAAGCCCAATCCAGAAAATGGCCCCCGACCCATCACCACCCCCCAACGAACCCCCCCCAACTACTGCCCCTCCCCCGTCATCAACAACCCTCACAACAACAGCCGCGTCCCTCGCCCCCGCCCTCGAGCTGCTCGAGCGCTTCCACCACCGCAACAAGAACCAGCACCGCCTGGCCAAGTGGTGGGCCCAGGCCGACATGCTGCGCCGGCAGGTGCGCAAGATGCTGGGGGAGGTGGAGGGGGCGGTGGGGGTGGTTGAGAGGGAGGAAAGGAGTTCAAAAAAAGGGAAGGGGAAGGGGAAGGGAAGGGGAGAGGTTGCGGGAGGGAAAGGGATGGGGGATGGGGGTGGTGGAGAAAAAGGGCGGGCGTTTTTTGAGGGGGGTATTGGGGCCGAAGGGCGTTTTTTGTAGGTTGTTGTTGTGTTGGTGTGAGATGGGGTGGGGTTGCTAACTGTTCATAGGGCCTTCACACAGTTGTCGGCGGACCGGCAGTTTGGCACACCTTGGGGCTGATGCTACTCGGGGTGCTGGCGCAGGTGGACCAGGCTCTTACGCCTTTTGCTGCGGGGCCCGGCAACTCGTCGGACGTGCCGGATGTGAGGGGGGAAGCAGCCTCGAGGGCGCAGTCGACTGGTCTGAGCGACATCACGAGGGAGGATACGGTAGACCGGGGCTTGGATGTGGCCATGGATGTGGACATGGGCGTGGCCGTTTCGAGAGAAGAGGTCATGCTATCCATTGAGCAGGACACAGCCCCATCATCAGCGCCTTCACGGCCAGCAGGACAACCCCATCCACGATCCATATCCCTCCCAATCAACCCATCCAAACGAAAACTATCCACCCAAATCACTCTATCAAAAACCGAACCACCCAGCAAAGAGGGCAGCACCAGCCCCGACCCAGCAAAGCCCAAACAGAGGGCAAAGAAAGCAGGCAACGACGAGTTCGACAACATCTTCGGCTCGTCAGAGGAAGACACCGTCCCAGCAGCAACCAAATCCCATGTCAAGAAGAAGGCCAAGCCCAGAAAAGGCGACGAAGAATCCAACAACACCACTAAAAACCCACCCCCAGACAAGGCGAGGCTACAACAGAAAAAGAAGAAGACTCGCGAGGACGCAGGAGGCGACGAGTTCGACGACATTTTTGGCTCGCTTGACGACGGCAAGAGCAAGAAGCCCAAGAGGAAGAAGCGGAAGAAGGGGGATGAGTTTGATGATATTTTTGGGGGGTTGTGATATCACATATGTACGCATTGAGCCTAGAAGCGGGTTGGGTCGGTTATGTTAAGGGTCGTTGATCAGAGCGAGGGTATCGATGATGAAGGCTGTAAGAAAAGGAATAGGATGGCTATGTGGATGATTAATTAATTACCTACGGGACATTTCAGAGCATGTATAAACAGCGACATACGTGAGGGATACGGTTAATACAATACATGTCCGCAATTGCAGCACACACACACAACCAAACCGCCAAATCACATACCTGACAAACGTCAATTAGATCTGACCTACTACATATTGGGTAGGCTGCTGAACTACCAGCATGCCTAATACAGGGGGGGAGGGCGGTTAGCGGCCAGCAACCATTTGACACAAAAGACAACACAACAGCAACAACAGTGACCCATTCCATCCATCCCACAAAAACCAACATAAAAGAAAGAAGGAACAAGGGAAGAAAGTTCTCCAAGCCATTCCTGACGCCGCGACATCCAAATGGGAAACCGCCTACGTACGTCACACTCCAACCCCCGAGTAGTCCAGCTCCGACCAAGCCATCATCGCCCCTCAGCCCAACCCTATTTCTATTCTTATGACGGCCCCGCAACCTGCGTCGCTGCGCAATCTCAAATTACACCTTAGCCCCAATCGAGGGACGCACGGTGCTTTCGCCATTTATGGCCTTCTACGGCCGCCTATCCAAGCGAGTATACGACCAGATGCGTGCGCGCATGTCACCCGAACCGGTGGCGAAGAAGCCGCCGCCAGGGGTGACAACAGGGCTGGGAGCAACGGAGATGACCGAGTTCTTGTGGCCCTGGAGCATGAGCTGGGTATGGCCGGTGCGCGGGTCCCAAAATTGGACACCACGGTCCTTGGAGCCGGAGAGCACCCATTCCGAGTCGGGGGTGAGCGCAACGCTGAGGACAAAGTCCTGTATCTTTCGTGTTAGCGGACGTGCACAGTAAATCAAGGTCGGCTTGTAAACGTACCCGATGACCTTCGAAGGTCTTGATGCAGCGACCACCCTTGAGTGGGGGCTGCTGGGTGTGGCCGATTTGGCGAGAGGTGGTCAATTCCCACATCTTGATCGTCTTGTCCAAGCTGCCACTGACAAGTTCACGGGCGTTGGGGGAGAACGCGACACTGTAGACACTGTCCTTGTGGCCGTCCGGACCTTCGAGGCGCTCGAGGAGATAACCCATCTTAACGTCCCACACCCTCACGCTCTTGTCCAGAGAGCCAGCAGCGACCAGCTTGGTATCGGGGGAAATGGCGACGGTCGTGACGCCGTCCTCAATGGTGAGCGTCAAGTTGCAGTTGCCCGTTTCCAGGTCCCAGATTCTGACAGTCCGATCGCCACTACCGGAAGCGATGGTGCGTCCATCGCGGGCAAAGTCTAGGGAGTAAATATCCTGGTCGTGACCGGCGAACGTGGTCCGAATCACGCGGTTTTGAATGTCCCAGACCTGTGCAAGTTAGCATGGCTGTTGTGACACAAAACAAAGTTCAGCACAAAGCAAAACTCACCCTGATCAACTTGTCCTCGGCTCCGGTGGCTAGATACTTGCCATCAGGGCTGAAGCAGACACTCCTGATGTAAAGATCGCCATTGAGATCGATACTCTCGTCCTGGAGGACACAAATCTTCTCGCCGGTGTTGACATCGTAGATCTGAGCCGATCTGTTGCAACCGGTTGCGACATATTTGCCGTCATGGCTGAACCTGACGCAGCATACGACGCTCTCGTGCTGAAGGGTGTGTACGAGATCCACATCCAAGACCCGGGGGACGGTTTGGTTGAAAATAGCCCACCAATCGTCCCTCACTTTCTTGATGTGGTTCGGCAGGCGCTCCGGGTCAAGGTCGCCCAGGGCGTTATTATGAGGCGGGGGGGCGGGAACATGCTGGGCCATCCTGGTATGGTCGGGGGTCGGGTGGGTAGGGACCTGGGGGGACTGGCCAGGGCCGTTGTAAGGGACCGGAGTATTTATTTGCGGCGTGGCCGGGCCAGCTGCCGGTGGCCTGCCGATGGGTCGCTTGTTTCCCGGCCCCGGAGAGGCGGTGCTCTGCGGGGGTTGGGGAGGGAAACCTCCCGGCGCGGGGGCCTGCGGATACTGCGGTTGGAACGGAGGCTGTTGAGATGGGGGCGGCGGCGGCGGCGGCGGCGGGCCTTGCAGTCCGGGGGGCGCGGGGGGCATGTGCGGAGGGGGTTGCTGTTGCTCCTGTTGTTGCTGGGGGTGGGGAGGCGGAACAAGGCCTCCTTGGGTGACTTGGCCGGAGAGGATGGCCCCAATGACTGTATTGTTCCCCGGATTACCGATCTGCGGCGGCTGCTGAGGAGGAGCGACGTGCTGGGGAGGGGGGTTCATGGGACCCGGCGGGCCTCCGCGGTTGTCCAGTTGGCGGCGCAACATGGCGACTTCGTCATCGTATCTGATAACTGGCGCGTTAGGGCGGTGAGGCTGGCAGACAACGTAGGAGGGTAACTCACTTCTGCTTGAGTCCCATTTGGGCCTGTTCCATTTGATAGACCTTCTCACGAATAATTTGCATTTCTTGGACTTGGGCCTGGACTATCAGACGAACTGTTAGCGCCCACCCGACGAACTGCGCGACGGCCAAGGCCGCTGGTAGGGTTTGTCCCGTCGCGCTTATGACGCGGTGACGTTAATGATGGCAGGGCCAGGACGGTAACGACTTACTCTGATGCTCGTAGGTCTCGGTCTGGCGAACGTGAGACTCAAACTCGGCGCGGATTTGGTCGAGTAGTTCGTTGAGACGGCTGGCGCCGCCATTGGCAGGGGGCACGCCCCTCATACCCTGATGGCCGGGATACATCGACGACATGGTTTCTCGTCGAAATATCTCTCGCTATTGTTCCTTTTGTCTCCGCAGTCGCGGCTGAGGGATGAGGAAGGTCGATTTTCGATGGAATCGCGATTGGTATCGTGTGGTGAGTTGATGGGGTAACCTGACAGCGACGGCGGAAATTTTTCCCTCGATCAACAACAGCTGGCCAGAGGTTCAGCCTCCCCGCGCACGCGCAAAAAACACAACTCGGGATTAGGAGGAGCGCCTTGGCGTGGATGCAATGCGCGTCACCGCGAAACGGCTACACGGTATTCGCAGTTTTTGGCTTTAAATGCAAGCCGTGATTCCGATTGTCATCGGGCGGCAGGTGGTTAGGTGGACGAATATGCTTCCAACGGTGGTTGGGGACGGGCCGTGCTAGGGAATGGGATGGGATGGGGAAAGTGTGTCGTAAGGGAGGAAAAGGAACGGAACACCCCAGAGCGGAGGGGCGGCTGATGAACTTTGGGGGAAGCGCAAGGCAATCCGGCTGGCCAAGTCATTCCCAAGGAAAAAAAGGTAAGGTACCTTGCCCGACATGCGGCGGGCGCCACCCAAGCAATTGCAGAGCTCACGGACATGGACAGGGGTGCAGGGGTAGGATGCTCAGGCGTCTGCAGGCGGATACCCTGTGTGGGTCCAGCCCGTGCGTCGCCAGGCAAGCCAGGGTATCTTAGCGTGGCCGTTCTGGAAAGCGGAAATGGCCAAAGTGGGGGAAGTGGGGCTCAAGGGAGTGTGCATTCTGCCCGCAGGAGTGGAGTGACCCCAAAAGGACGAGACTGCCTGGCTGCAATGCAAGCACGACTCTGCTCATGTTCTGTTTCCCGAGAAACATGGAACCAACCACAACGCAAACATTCCCGACTGGCTCTCCGCCGAAACGAAAAGAAAAAGAGCCCAGTCATTTTGTGGCCAGTACCGCGAATTACCGCGCCTACAAATAAAGATATCACGCCGGTTTCAAACCTATCAGCAGATCTCATGGAATCTGATTTTTAATTTGGTCGGGGATAGCTGCCCATGTCCATGTCCATGTCCATGTTCGATGTGCTGGGAAAGTGACGAGCACTCGCTCACTCCCCAGTCCACATCTTTCGTATCCTGATCTCACCTTACCCACGTTCCCACGGTTCTTCAAAAGCAGGCCAAGCGATGAGTGGTAGGGTAGTGTGATTGTGACATCTTGTGTAAGTAGTATTTCCTCCAACAACTCTTTTCAACAAATGCGCTGCAGGTGCCTTGCAGCCATAATTATCCGGCCGACGACCATGGTGGCCAGGGGGTCTGGGCTCCGGACAGATTGTGCGGCCTCGGCAAGCCCCCGCGGCCCCGCGCTCTCTTGAGTCGTGTCGTGTCGAGACACCCTGGGCGTGAGCGGCACAAGGTCTGAGAAGTGGTGTGTGTGGGGAAGATGGATTACCCCTTTCGGCTCACCTACATAGTACACGCTTGTTCCCGTTCTCCAGCAGCTGGGCGCTCGGTGCTGGGTGCTGGTGAGCGGTTTGGCAGACTGCCACACTGCCAATGGGGCGGGTTGCACCGTTCGATGGGCCTGTGCTACCAGACTGATGCAGTGATCCAACGATGCTGTGATGCAGTACACAGTGTGTACTTTGAAATGATGAGCCTGTGCCACCACCAACTGTGTGCCACCACCAACTGGTGGTGGGGAGAACCCGATCCATAGGACAGATCACAGTCAATCCTCTGTCCGGTTAGGCCCGAATTGTTACTTCGGGCAGAAGAGAGCATGAGGAGGAGTGGAACGGGTGGGCCGCGTGCTCAGCGTGCAGCATCATGACGGCTTCCAGCCATTAGACTCGTCGACGGTTTTGGATGCATGCCATTCACCCTCATCATCCGTACACGCACGTGGAGGTATGTATGTACATGTACACTACCTAGTTAATCTGCATCGCTTCTGACGTTGCATGCTGACGGGCTTGTCGTCGTGCGGCATCCTTTCTTACGTTTTCCTCCCGCGTACGAAACTTGAAGCGGGACTGCACCCGGCTGGAAAGTAAGTATCCGAGTGGCCACTGCGAGGTCCGGAACTGCCGTTCTGAGACCGGCGCCCAGCTCACCGCTCCTCCTGTCGCTATCTCACCTTACCCACCAACTCAAGACCACCCTTGTCGGGCGGGAGGACAAAACTTTTGTGTGTTTCCTGGTTGCTTCAAGAAGTGAAGATCGAACATAATGGCCAATTTACGTGATATCCGGTTAATTTGCTTCTTTCGTTTTTGTAGATAATGGGAGTTAGTCATCTCGAACTTCTCACGAAAGGATCTACCATATCGCCGCCCGAGGGGCTGCATGTCCACCAACGACTCAGTCAATCCCCAGCGAAATCCACTCAACCTCGTCACCATCGACCAAAAGCCATGCCTAGAACCGCATGTACCGGCGATTGGCACAAACATCACGTCATGTGCAGAAAGCTAATGGCGCATGTAAATTGAATTTCGATGCCACGGAGAGGTTTTATGAATATATTCATGAAATTGGAAACAGAACAACAGGAACGTGATGATGTGGGAGGTTCTTCATTTTTCTTTCGCTTCCAAAGGTGTGTCCCGAGCCGGGCTCCTCGATTGCCGGTTCGGCAGGGAAATTGTACGGCCCGAGACGGCACCCGGTTCAGCCTTAAGGGTCTGCACACCATAACGCGCGCCCCTGGGTGGGTATTTAAACAGTACCCTGTTGCTCAGTTAAGAGGCCAAAGCCGCAACAGGGACTGATAAGTCGTTCGATAAGTTTCTGTAGTTGATATTTCGGAGGCCTGCCCGCCACATTGCACCGCGGCTGTGCTCCGAGGCTCCCGGCGGAAAGTGGAAACTGAGTGGCTTGATGTCATCTTTTCTTTTTCAGCGGAATGTTTCATGCGATCTTGTGGGGTGGGCTAAACCACATCGGGCTACTGAAACACCTCTCTTGCACAGTTTCGGCGTTTGTCCCCGCGAAAAAGAACGGCGCTGAGAATTGGCATCGCCGCAAAACTTTCTTTCTCCTCTACGTACTTGTAAGGAGCTTGGGGAAGATGGAGCTCTCATAGCTATACGGTCAATTAATATATCCAATTCTCTACCACCGCATGCTAAATTATGGCTTAATCCGACAATTTTGATGTTCGGCAACTTGAGTGGGCGGCCAAAAAGGCCAACGGTAGGTTACTAAGGCTTCAAACAGCCTAGCGGCCGAGGAGGTCATGATGGAACTCTAGTCCCTGAGCACACAGACAACCCCGTTTCACTTGTTATTTCGTTCTCAACCAAATACACAGCAGATAGATGGCATAGTTAGGCTTGTTCAGACCAAGCACTCCTCCCTTCTTTTCTACCTTGTGTATTGTGCGATACCGATATTGTTCAATATGTCCAACATCCAATACCATCGCGTCCCTCTTGACGAGGAGCCCAGTCCTAACAGCCGCCGAATGCGGCGTGATCCCGATACAGACTGTGAAACGACTTCAAATAATCGGAGCAAGTCCCACAAGCACTGGGCGTGGCTTGCCCATGCCGTGCTCCTCTCAGTTTCAATGGCATTCTTTGCTATTTCATTTTGCCTAAGGTCTGGAAACCATACCGCTCATAGACCCCTACTTAATGCAGCACCGGTATTACCGGTAATCGAGTACGAAACCAAACAAGCCGGATTGAGACCAGCATGGAGGGACTCGCCATATGCGGGTCGGAGTGACGAGGCGGAAGAGGCCTGGCGATCTCTTACACAAGGTAAAACCCCCACCCAGTCCATAACATCTGACACTTGCTGACGAAATGTAGCAGGCGATGTGTTTCTCACCAAAGCAACGGCCTTGAAACTGGGCGTATCACCCAGCATGGCAACGAGCAAGCACCCCGAGACGGGCGAGCAGGGCTACGAAGCAGGCGTTGAAGTGTTTTACCAGCTGCGTTGCTTGAACCTGCTGAGGCAGGAAGCTCGTGGAGTGGGCAGCATCGAGGCAACCGCAGATATTGGTGAGTGAATAGCATTTCCGCGGGAACAGGCAGTTGCTGACCGCGCTTAGACTACTGTGTTGAGCTACTCCGGGAGACTCTGATGTGCCACAGTGATGCGGGCATCTTCGCCGTCAGCAGCACCGCCGAGCATATGAGCCAAGGGACACCTGGCAGGGTGCTCGAGTACGAAGGGACCCGCACGTGTCAGAGTTTCGAGGCAGTGAGGAAATGGAGTGATGAGCACGAGGTGAAATCAAGGCAAGACAATGCCGAGTCCAATATGGGTAACTAGTAAATAATGAATCGTGATTAGTGCCTTTATTCTGGCAAGTACCCAAACATGTCCATCGCAGCCCGCCGCCTGTAAAGGCTCGAAAACAGCGGGTAATGTGCTGTGGCTCAAAATGTGACACCAGATTCCACTCGCGCTGATAAACAGAGCCCCTGTCCGCTACTGGCATGGCTGCGCGGAGATACTCCGTCTCATCCTGCATTCAGAGGATTTGTTATCATCCCGCTGGAGACAGCGTAGCCCCAAACATCCCATGGCCCCCTCGACGCCTCGCAATCCCGCTTCGAGAAAATGTACATGTACACAAGGAAATGCTAGGATACGCAAAGAAAATAGTAACGATAGACCAGGTGGTATCTCACCACACAAAAACAATCCTCCTCCGCCCAAAAGGAAAAGGAAAAGAAGACGGGAAAGCCAGCCAGCCCCCCAATACCAACCCTCCCTCCTCCCAAACCACCCCATCCCCCCCTCAAGAAAAGCTCACAAACTTCGGATCCCTCGGCCTCCCGTCCGCGCCAATCCCATTCTCCTTAAACCGCTGCTCCATATACACCCGTCTGGCCTCATCAAACTTCAGCCTCCTCTTCTTCATAATGCGCAGCACCTCCCTCTTAGCAGTATCATCCAAACCCGCGCGGCCGTCCCCGCCCTCCACGTTGGCTGCGAGATCGAAGTTGGCCGACGACAGGCCCGCCTCCATGTCGTCCTCGAACGAGCCCCCCGGCGCCAGCCGCGAGTACAGGTAGTCGCTTCCCGGGATGTGCAGGCTGTGCACCCGCGTCTGGAACCCGGGCAGCCAGCGCGCCCGTGTGAGGTAGAGGGTCGTGCCGGTGACCAGGACCAAGAAGGTCACGCTGTAGAGGAGGTAGCCCATTTTGATGTGTGTATGTGGGTGTGTTGTGGTGGGGTGGTTGCGCGGGGGCGCTTGGTCCTTCGTTTGGAGGGTCTGGGTGTTGATGTTTTCTTTGAATGAGGGGACGTCTTTCAGGGATTGGGAGTGCCGCGCGGCGGGATATTGCTTTGTGGCGCAGACTTGACGGTGTTTCGGAAGCGGCGGGCGGCGGGATGTTCACGCAAATGCGCCGGAGGTGGGGGAAAAAAAATCAAGAAAAAAAGAGCGTAGGCGAAAGGAAGATAAAGCTTGTTACGCAGGTGGGGAGAACATGTCGCTAGGCTCGAGTTGGCGAGCCCTGGGTGCTAATCGCGAAACATTCAAAGGGTCTTGAGATGTGTCGGGTTTGTCGCCGAAGAGGCCGCCGTCAGCTTGGCATGGCATGGAATGACGATGGGCAAATCCCCGCACGGGCCACATGCGTGCTCGTTTTTACATATCTTCTTAAGAGCATACTATATCGGTTGATGTCACTTGACTACTCGCTATAAGAATAGTAATAGCAAGAACAGAACAAAAACATCAACGTTGCGTGTACATTCTATCCTGTTATAAACTATGAACATGAACTTTATTTTCTCATTGTAATATCCCCTCGTTTAGTTCCCCTCTTTTCTTCCCTTCTTTTCTTCTCTTCTTTTCTTCTCTTCTTTTCTTCTCTTCTTTACTTCTCTTCTTTACTTCTCTTCTTTTCTTCTCTTCTTTTCTTCTCTTCTTTTCTTCTCTTCTTTTCTTCTCTTCTTTTCTTCTCTTCTTTTCTTCTCTTCTTTTCCTTTTGAATCTTTTTTCTTTTTACTCTGTTCTATTCTTCACCCTTTTCCCCATTTCGTTTTCTTCTATTAGTTTTCATTTTATTTTCCTTTCTATAAAAGCTCTTCTACTACCTCAAGTAGTTGATGGATAAGTGGTACATGGTGTAATTGTTAAGCGCAACCCGTCATGGTAAGCTTGCTGAAAGCCAGGGCTCTGTCTGCTGCCTACCTAGGTAGAAACCGCATCTATCCACCCATCCAACCGAAGGGCTACAAGGTGGCAGAGCTTCGTTAACCCATCGTCCCGTATGTCCTTCCAATCTAAATCCTCAAGGATATCGTCAATGTAACGGCCCGCTGCAGAAAGGTGAAGAATATGGGCAATGGCAGAATGGAGCGCCAACAATCGCGGTAAGGGTGGCTCTACGGATCCGTCCTCGGTTAGATAGAATGTGCGTTCGACGGGCAGACCCGGCAGATGGAAGGGCTTGAGGAAAGTCTGGATTCGGTAGGTATGCTCTCGGCCAGGCAGTGCCTCGAAGAAAACCTGAAATCTGCAAAACATCAAGTGTAACTCCGGGTTCAATGTGATGGCGTGTCGTGGTCTATCAATGTCGGTGCCTTGGAGGAAGTCGGTAACTCCACGGTCAAACATATTAAGAATATCAAGTGCGGCTTTTTTGGAGGGAGGCTGACGGGGTTAGCCAGGCTTTCATAATGAGGGGATAGAAAGGAACAAACCAGTTGAGACGCGCTTCCCATGTCCGTAAGAGAACGAGGAAGGATATGTGCGACCTCCAATTTAGTAAACCTCTTATCTTCTGCTGCAAGGCGATTGCCATCGTCGTTCCCAGCATCGGCGCTAGGCTTGCCAAAACGGTCAGCGGCTTCCATGATGTCGAATCGACGACTGGCCACACAGCGGTGGCGGTCACGGACAAGGCAGTCCTCTCGAAGGCCTGCCATTCGTTCTGGCGTGCCGATGAAGTCTTGTCCATCCCCTTGCGCTCGTTCGGAGTGATCTACCGGGGGAAACTGCGGCGTTTTGAGGGCAGAAGCACGCACCAAAATAGTGTTAATATGGGACAATAATGTTGTAGGAGAAGACAATATCGGAGGAGAAGACAATGGCGTGGGAGAGGGAGAAGACAACGTCGCGGGAGAAGGCAATATCGCGGGGGAAGATAATATTGCAGAAGGTAATGTTGAGAAAGAAGGTAATTTTAAAATATAGAGCGAGCAAGACTTACAGGGTAGAAAGAAATTCTCGAAAAGGTAATCTGCAAAGCGAGACAATCCCGAGCTCAATTCCTCTTCACAATTCTCAAAATCGATATCATCATCGCGTTGTTCGTCAATCAATGAAAGGCCCATCGACCGGAAAAATGTCCGTAGAAAGATGTCCTTCGAGGCCTCGGAGCGTACATATTCATAAGTGAGACGCACGAGTCGGGGGCCGTTATATTGGCTCCCACCGGCAGCAGCACCTTCAAAATGGTTGACGATACGCTGGAATTTGTTGTTTAACCGGGCGCGTCCGGCGGGTTCTAGGGCCGGTTCGTCGGAAAAGGATATGATCCCTTTGAGGGATGATCAACGCGGATGGTGAGAGGGAGGAACCATCTTCCTGACGCTGTTTGCTTGTTGCTGTTGAGAACGAGGCCACGGAGTTAACTAAACCCCACTTTTCAAAAGGTCGACATTAACACCACACCACATAAGCGTTCAATATATGTACCTCAGTATTGAAAAAAGAAAAAGAAAATAACGGCTTGATGGTTGATGTTGCGAATAAGTTTCCTCAGCTATCAGTACGAATGGAAGAAGAGAGAAAAGTAGTTGAGAAGAAAGAAAAGAAAACGATAGGAGACGGGGGACTAAAAGAAGAGAAGGAACAAAAAGCTAACTAGAAGAAAGAAGGGAAAAGAAAAGTGAAGAGAAACCAAAGCCCCCGAAACAAGGAAAATTAAAAGAAAAGAAGTGAAAAGAAAACAAAGTGAAGGAAAAAGTAAATGCAAATAGTTGTTATTGTTTCCGAAAGTCAAGTTGATGTAAAAGCGACCTACAGCGAGGAATAAGACTGTTTGATGGCATGGAGACATGCACAGTACGAACACCCGGCCGCATTCCCAGTCTAACCCCAACTAGCAAATTAAGCGAGCCCACACTCGCAGCACCAAAAATCCAGCATTTGGGTCTGAAATTCGATATCACGAAAACTTGCCGACGCCTTGATTTTGACTGCATCGCCTGTTCAACGTCCATATCGCCAAAATGTCCAACGTCTCCGCCGACCTTATCTGGGAGATTTCCCGTAAGTTGTTCTAGTTGCAAATTTGGAAGGGTTCGCCCAGTTTCTCACCAACGTCTTTTACAGGCTCCTCCAACTCGTACCTCGTCAAGACGAGGACGGGTCAGTTCTCGCGGGATCCCCTCAACCTCACGAACCTGCACTCGCGCAAGGTACGATTTGATGGAAATACCGGGAGGGAATACTCAAGCTAACGCAGACAACAGTTCGCCGGTTTCGCCAATGACAAGGTACGAATAATTCGAGCACAGCTTCCGATGGGATCTGGGGAGGAATAGTGATCTAATGCGGAGGATTAGGCTCTCGGCATCTCCGCCAACGAGAAGGGCGGCGTTCAGGTGATCAGCAAGAAGGCCGCCTCGGCCAACAAGCCCGCCTCGGGCGTGCACACCGTCACCTACGGCGGCAACAAGACGTCCCGCAAGTTAGTAGAAGCAAGTCTCAGAACGAACATGATCGGAGATGCTAATATCGTTACCTCACAGGACCTACCGCGCCGTTGCCAACCAGGCCGCCAAGAACGGATACCGTGCCGACCTCCGCGCCGCCGCCGTCTCGCGCGCCAGCGCCATCCGCCGGTCCCAGCGGGCCGTCAAGCCCGAGCCGGAGCAGAAGCTGAGGGGCAACGCCGCCAAGAAGGCTGCCGCTGCTAAGCAGTAGAGGATGATGGACGGGCAGGAAAGGGCCGGAAGCGTAGCTCTGTATTGAGACCGCAAACCTCGCGCCGAGGAGTGCATTACCGACGATGGAATGCGGGGCAATGGGGACAGGACGGATTGCCAAAAAGACTTGCATTCAGGAACGGCCACGGCGTTTGATATCCAAAGAATCGATCACTCAAGCGGGGTCTTTGCAGCCCGGATGGCGTTGCGGCACAATACATGTGATAGAGAGCACAACCACCTGCCTGCCCCAGCCTGCTGCCCGAGTCCAGAAGCCCACTCGCGTGACGACATGTAGATGATCGGAAAGAGATAACGGGAAATCGTGCGATCTGCTTCTCCACATTCACAAGGGTCTTCGGCCTCCAACTTCGGGGCGAGGTATTCGCGGTGTCCCGGGCCCGCCCGATACTCCGGGCCGAGAGCCGGGCCTCGGAAGCAAATCGGATAACCGTCTTGACTAGAGCGTGGGTGACCAGCACATCGCAACAAGAATCATCGAAACCGTAATGAAGAAGATAGCGGACTGGAAACAGATTATGGAGGTGCACGCAGTTGGCCCCCCCATCCCATACAATGGATGTCCGGCGCCGAACTCGGGGTAGAAACGAATTGAGCCGGAACATACGAGGTTAAGACTTGTCCACGGCGTGCCCAGTGCTTAGGTTGAAGAAGAGGTACCTAATAACAACCAGGCGAGGTTGTCTCAGCTACGACCTACGAATTAAAAGCCATAAAACCGGCGCACCCAAAGAGCAGGCTCCAACTCCCCCTGGTCATTCTGGCAGAGACTATCATAACGATCACCCATGATATAGCGTTCGAGGCCCTTGTTTACTTCTCTTTTTCTGCGCTCTAGCCAACCACAACCACCTGGAAGCTCTTCACGGCGTTTTGAGGCCTCGGTGTACTGCCACGGGTAATCAAAGTCGACATAAACCCTGGCGAGACCATTGGGTCCCTCCGCCAGCTTTTTGAAAGGACGCACAATGTCCATGTAAGCCTGGAAGATTGTATCACCCTCGGCCACCGTTATCGTGGCGGCGTACGCGCGTGAGGTGCCCTGGCCCATCGTAGCTCCGCTCAGACGCACGGTGAGCTACGGCGCGTTGATCTTGTCTTGAAGCCAGTCGATGGTTGCGAACCAATCTTGCATCGCGGGCTGGCCGGCTCTCGGCCAGCTTGGGGCAAAGTAAGCAGGAAACACGAGTTCGAGAAAACGGAGGTGGACAAGGGCGCAGGCAGGCGTGACTTCTCGGAGAAATAGGGAGGCGGCGAGGCGCTCGTTGGGGTAGTCGTACCTGGGATTGAGTACGGGCAGTGGTTCATTCGCTTCTGGCAAGCCCGGTACCTACCAAGCCGGGTCTGACCGGAGATCGTGGACGAAAAACTCATTGCTCGAGAAGAAGACGAACAGCGCTTCCTGGTATAGGGTGCGGCATACAAGGAATAGGGGAGTCGGCGGGAGCCAGCATCGGCACGCGGAGGATGACGCGGAATGATAGCGGCGGCAAAAACAACCAATGGACTGCCCATCGCCCTTGATACGCCAGCAATTGAAGAGGGAGGGCGTACAAGTAACATCGCCCCAGCGAGGACTGTTTTCAGTGGCAAATGCCACATATCCGAGGTCTTGTCGGCTCCATGTGACCTCCCTCCACGGGACGATGAGGTCGGTGTATTCAAGGTTTTGGAGGCGGAGCTCGCGCGGTAGGTCCATCAACGACGTTGCTGCTGGTGTTGACGACGGCTTCAAGTACGGAGCGGCTATGCCGCGTGCCTGCATGACGGCATCCCGAGCCGCCTCCTGGAGCCGAGAATCCGGCCTTTTGGCGAGGCGGACGTGACGGTTCCTGAGCGGCCGGAAGAGATCGCAGAGCGGGGCGGTGACGGAACCGGCTACATCGAGCGCATGGCCGTTCTGGGGGTCCAGGTCGCAGACGAGGGGAGAGCTCGAGGCGTAAAGTGGTATGAGTTGAGAGGTAAGCCGCGGTCGAGTGCCACTCGTTTAGCATGCCTTGGACTCTCAGCCTCGCCAACCCGTCGTCATCGCTACTTAGGAGTGGAGGGCGATGTAGCCCGTGGTGCTCATTGTTGTACACGCGTACGCCACCATAATGGTATTTGTCTGGACGACCATGCAAACAGCAAAACCCGACATAGAAAGAGAACTCGTCCGGGTGGTGACGGGAGGCTTGGTTAAGGACGATTTTGAGATGGGTGAGCGATGCGAGTGACGCCGGAGTCAGAGAGCGTAGCGGTCCGAGGGACCCTGGGTGTGTGTAGTGGATGAAGAAGCGGTTGGCTGAATACAATAAAGTCGCCGCCTCGGTATATAAGTCCCAACAGGAAAGTAGTCAGCCGTAGAAGCTGGCGGCTGCCGGGGTTTCATATGTCGCCCTCCCCGTATGCAGATCGAACCCGAACGGATAGTCGACCACCCACGATTCCAGGCCGAGGTAAAGGTAGATGCGGCGCCGGAGAGGCGGCGGGAGTCGGAAAAGAAGGGATGCCTGCGCGGCGCGACTAGTCGCGGGGGATGCGGAGTCCGGGGGGGGATCTGTTAGCGCCATCCTGGTTGTTGCCATCAGGGATGTCTGTACGGAGCGTCAAACCCGACTTGATCCCAAAACCCAAATTGCATCACTAGGTTGACCCCCATAGGATTAACCGAATCAATCCCGATTACGGAACCCAGGTATTGGGTGCCTGTGCATGCGAGTAAAGCCATACAATGCAAATTACCAACACCTAGTTGGCTCAAGTCGCGCCTGGTTTGAATAACTCGTTATATCTGGTTTGGTCAATGATATCCAGCAAGAGGCAAAGGTTATGACATCCATTCCATGTAGAGTGGATTAGTCGTAAAGGAAGTATGGCAGACCTACTTGGTGTGTCTTTTCATATTGACGGTGGTGTGGATGGATGAATTATCAAATGCGATTTGGGTTTTGGACCAAGTCAGACTTGACGCTCCGTAGTTTGACCCCGCCAACTTTTCGGATAGTACATACTTAAGCTGCCAAGTACCTTCCGAGCTCGCGATCGCGACATCGTGTCCTCCCCAACTTTCCCACTACCTACTTTTCAACACCGTCCGTCTCTCTAGGTAAACTCCAATTCATTCCAGTAATTCCCTACCTACTTCCCGAGTCCAATTGCGCGTTTGGTCGAACCCAAGCTGACCTCCGATTTCGCGACTTCAATAGCTACCCCTCCATAACCCCGCTTCCCCTTCGATCTTTCGTCCAAAAGTCAAGATGGTCAAGGCTGGTAAGAACCAAACACAGCACCTCTGCGCGATTTAAGGAGAGGGTTTTCTAACATTTTTGACAGTTGTCGCTGGTGCCTCGGGCGGAATTGGACAGGTTTGTTTCCTCCCCGAGCCAACATGAGAAGTCCACCACTGACGCGATACCCCGCAGCCGTTGTCGCTGCTCCTGAAGCTCTCGCCTCTCGTTAGCGAGCTCGCCCTCTACGATGTTGTCAACACTCCCGGCGTCGCTGCCGACCTGTCCCACATCTCTTCCAATGCCGTAAGTGATAGCCCACGAATACGACTTTGGGTTCACAGACTTGAACCACTCACGTTGTACAACAGAAAACCACTGGCTACCTTCCCCCCAACGACGGCGCCAAGGCTGCCTTCAAGGATGCCGACATCATTGTCATCCCCGCGGGTATTCCCCGTGCGTATACGATAATCAATTAGGCTTGCTTGGGATTTATATTAACAATTGTGTCTAGGCAAGCCCGGCATGAGCCGTGATGACCTGTTCAACATCAACGCCAGCATCGTCAAGGGCCTGATCGAGGTGGCCGCCGAAGTCGCCCCCAATGCCTTCATCCTCGTCATTTCCAACCCTGTCAACTCGACCGTCCCTATCTCGGCCGAGGTTCTCAAGTCCAAGAAGGTGTTCAACGCCCAGCGCCTGTTCGGCGTCACCACCCTCGATATTGTCCGTGCCGAGACCTTCGTCGCCGAGCTCGCCGGCAAGAGCAACCCCCAGGAGCTGAACGTTCCCGTCATTGGCGGCCACTCCGGCGAGACCATCGTCCCTCTGTTCAGCAAGGTTACTCCCTCGGTCACGATCCCCGATGAGAAGTACGACGCTCTCGTCAACCGCGTTCAGTTCGGTGGTGACGAAGTCGTCAAGGCCAAGGATGGTCTCGGCTCTGCCACCCTCTCGATGGCGTATGCCGGCTACAGGTAAGTTGGGAGCTATGTTATTTCTTGCTCGTGGTGCTAATTGGCCCCAAGGTTCGCCGAGAAGCTTCTCAAGGCCGTTGCGGGCGTCAAGGGCCTCGTTGAGCCCAGCTACGTCTACCTCCCCGGTATCCCGGGCGGCAAGGAGATCGCCGAGAAGACTGGTGTTGACTTCTTCTCCGTCCCTGTCGAGCTTGGAGTAAGTGGCGCCCGCCTGAATTAAGTCCAGCCCTCGGACGTGCTAACAAGACGTGCAGCCCAACGGCGCCGAGAAGGCCCTCGACATCCTTGGTGATATCACTGAGAAGGAGCAGAAGCTGCTTAACGCGGCGCTCGAGGGCTTGAAGGGCAACATCAAGAAGGGCGTCGACTTCGTCCACACCCCTCCCCAGAAGTGAATACCCACCCCCTAGTTCGTGATGGCAAAATTATCCCCCTTTGTTATTTTTTGAGGCAGTGGCATTTTGCGAGGCAGCCGCTGGTGGCTTGCAGGTAGTCCGAGCCGTCGTGGCCGGTAGAGCAAAAATAGAAAATGCTTTTGCTCCTCCCATACCAGATTAGGTGGCTGATTGGTGTTATCACTTCTTAGGTTGTAAGCGCTGACGCTGAACGCGTGGGATGCGATTAGCCCATTAACAACTCGTCGGCGAGGACAAGAGAGGGGGACAGGCAACTGATAATCACCAGCGGTCATACAACAACCGGACGGGGGAGAAGAGGGCGCTTTTTAGCGAGCATGTTGTTCTATGTACTACCGGACGCCGGGTATACCTGCAAACCAAAAATCTAAACACGACCGGTTCTAACATGCCACTGCCCCCTCCATCTATCGACTGCCTGCGTGCCTGCCGACCGTTTGTAACGCCATACGCCGCTGATGTTTCCTCGCCCGCTGTGTTGCGGTTGCATTGGCCGCAACACGGGCCGTAACCGGAGCCGCAACCCAATGCCCAGACCGGTTAAACGTAATACATATATGTTCCCCCCACGCTGCACTCAGCCTGGGCCAGGAACCAACCACCTGGTTGGCCGTTTGATATCATCATCATGCGCTGCTCTGCTCATCCACCGTTACTAAAACAGTGAAATTGGCCATTCGCCCCGTGGATTAAGAATGCATGCATAGCTGGGAGAACCGATTACGACTTGGCCGGCACGGTCTTGATCTGGAAGATCGCGGTCGGCATTTGAGTCGTCTCGGCGTGCACCGTCGCGGTGATGCCGAGCCCTGCTAGTGCGCCGCGGACGATGCCACAGGGGAACCAGAGGAACTTTGGAGGTTTTGTTAGCTTTTTACTCTCTCTTGGTCTTGTGAGATGGGCTAGGCTGGGTGAGAGCGAGGGAGAGTTACCGGCTGTGCGCGTAGGACTGTTTGGCTGCTGGTCTCGGCGCTCATCCGCGCAAACGGTCGGAAGGCGTTGTCTGTGAGAACGTAAACTCCCTGGATAGGCATGTGAGGTTAGTGAGTGGTATTGTGAGGGCGGGGATGATATGGGGGACATACCCTGTGGTTTGTCTTCAGATTGTCCACTTGCTTCCGGAAGACAAGTGTCCAGATGTCTTTGCAGAGAAACTTGATCACATCCAGCGTGTCGTTGAAGCGTGGCCGGTCGCGGGAGAACCTGTCCGCCATCCGTGTCAGCGCTTAACACATCACCAATATTGCCCGCCGTAGCGGTTGCCCTGTCCCAAACACCACGATGACCTCGCAGAGGCAAAGGGAAAAAACAAAAGGCGGCCTCTAACCACACACACAACACACAACACACGTACCTCTCGGCAAGCCCCTGCCCCACGCGATACCCGATCCGCTCCAACCGCCAAAACACCGCCCCCCTCTCCTCCTCCTCATCCATCACCGTCTCCGTCTCGGCCCCCGTCCCCCCAGGGCCACCACCCGCCACTGCCCCTGACCCCGACCCCAACCCAGACGACAACCTCCCCGCAGCACCCCCCTCCCCACCCTCTACCCCCTTCCCATTTTCCCCATCAGCCCCCCCCCTCCCCATCACCACCCTCTCCCTCCTCCCCTCCCTCCCCATCAACCTCCGCCGCCGCCGCCGCCGCCGCCGCAGCGGCAGCAGCAACCTCATTCTCCTGCTGGCGCGCCACAAGCTCCAGCTCATTCGTCAGGCGGTAGGCCATGGGCACGAGCTCGATGAGCAGCAGGTCGAGGCATGAGGCGGAGAGGAAGCGGGCGGTGGGGTCGGAGGCGTTGTAGGGGGGCATTACGGGGTCGAAGGACATTTTTGCGGTGTTGGGAATGTGTGTTTTGTTTTGTTGGGGTGGTAGTGGTGGTGGTTTGTTTGAGGGGATGGTTGGGTCGTTGCGAGTCTCTGTCGGTGTTGCGGGCGGGTGTGGATGGTTGGTGTTGTTGCGTGCTTGCTTCTGTTGGGTCGGTGGATGGGTGTTTCGTGTGGTGGTGGCGCGGATGTCTTCGTGGATGCTTGATCGTGCAAGAGGTGTGGTCAACCGAGTTGGGAGTAAACAGGCTGGTGTTTGCTAGCGAGGAGGTTCGGCGTCGGAGCTGCGGGGCGAGGTATGGATGGTCGGTAAAGCTCGTGTTGGCACGGGGAATTGGGCATTAGTGAGGGGGTATTGTATAGCAAGTTGAATAAACTAAGTAAAACCGATCGTGATTCTCAATAATCGGTATGGTGTGTGGTGTTATTCGCGTCGGAAATCTGGCAAGTCGAGTTCAACCTGGGACGCTGCAATGGTGGTTGAGCTCTAGCGTTGCTTCCGATGCACTCGGTAAAGACAAGACAGCCTTGGTATGCAGTTACCCAACATGCTCTTAACCAGCATAAATCAGGGGAAACAAACAACTGCTCCACACACTCACTCTCATTACACTTTTAGTCGATAGAAAGCCATTGCATGTTGGTACAGTCCAAGGCATCAAGTAAAAAAAAGAAAGAAAAAAAGAGAAACATAAATGGGGCTTAGACCCATGGTATCTAATCCCGCCCTTGAGAATAGCCAGGACGAAACCCTCACCCCTCTTAGCTAGATGCCGATCCCGCGAACTCCGACGACCAGCCCTGTTGCAATTACACAATATAAACAACCCCGTCAACGCCTACCGATGCCTAGCCATTCCGCCCGCAAACTGAAAATGCTAAAATATGGCATAACGAGGAGGGAGAAAACCTCTCCCCAACCATGTGCCGGTGGACGAGCCTCCTTTAGCGCTTCGACTTCTTTGGAGTCCCCCGTTCCTAGTACGGGACCGTAGAATAGCCGTTGCCATGATTTGACCGCTTCACCGGCCGGGGCGGCTCGTCATCGTCTGACAGCGTCAGGTCAATAACCTCGGGAGCTGGCCGCTTTTTGGACGACCTGGGGGCCGCAGAGGTATCCCGAGATCCGACACTAGTTGGGGTTGCAAGATGGGGAGTCGAGGCGGCAGCTTGGCTCGGACCTGTCGAGGCCCTCCCTGTCGTCTTGGTGACTTGCGAGACAACAATATCGTCGTCGTCGAGGTAGCTCGCTTCTTGGTTCGGTGTCACCTCCTTCTTGGCACCGGGAACGGCCCACTCCCCGTTGGGTTCAATTGTGACTTGTTCGACTGCATCGGTAGTCTGGGCAAGAATCTGCCGTGCGTACCTGCTTCGTTTAGCGGTTATCCCAAGGACGCGATTCAGGTCCACTCACTCATCAATGGCCAACTGCTCGAACGGTGCCGGTTTGTTACAGATGGGGCAGAGCCATTGAGGGCCCTGCTCCTGTAGCTGCAGATATGACGTTGCGTCAAAACACTGGATATGGTTGCAGCTCACACCGCGGCACGGCAGATTGAGCCTCATGTATGATAGCGGGCACTTGAGGCTCAGATTCTGCGACATAGCCACCACATCAGGGTCGCTGGCCTTTTTTGTGACTGTAGCCCGCTGGTTAGTATAGGCTGAATCGGTCCAAGCCAGAGGACTCACTCTCGGCAACAACCGATTCCTTTCGGATCTTCTTCTGGATCTGAGAGACGAGTGCCTCAATGGGGACGGATTTGCAGACGATCAAGACGAGGTAGAATTTCTGTGGCGATTGGTCAGCAAACCATCTCAGCAACCCCTCCTAATCCGTACCTCTGAAACCTTATTATGAGACGCTGCGCCTACCTTCTGAGTCAGCGCGTAGGTGAGCTCAACGTTATTGGTGTAGCTGGCAGGCCTCAGACGCAGCGAGTCGGTGATGTCAACCGGTCTAGTAGACCCAGGTTTGTTCTTCAGACCCCGCAGGTTTGCCTTGATGTCGCCGCCATTCACCTTCAATTCGCACTGATACGGAAAGGATATTTCCTGGACGCCCACATTGCCTGCGGTACACAAGACCATGACACGCATGGTCCGGTCTGTCAGGCAGAGCTGGAGAGCCGGGTGGTCTTGGACTTTGATGGAGACGCGCTCCGAGTTACGGTGCGCTGCCATCACTGAATTCCAGTTAGCCACCAGCGGCCTTAGCGGTGCGGAGAAATGGGGTGACCCGAACACACCTTCCAAAGTCTTGACATCGCCAATCTGGTACTTGAGTTCGTAGAATGGGCTTGGTTTGTAGGTGATGGCCGGAGCAACTAGCCCGGCATTCGGCCGCAATCGACCGGCTGCTCCAGTCGTCGGGGGTTGGGATTGGTATGCAACCGAGGGGGGATTTTGCGATCTTAGCCCGTTGAGTGAGCCATAGCCTGGCTGGTTGTATGAACCCATAGCATAGCTGGGAGGGGTTTGTGGTCGCGGCGCCTGGTAGTACGAGGGTTGCTGTATTGGTTGTGACCGGAGCGATACTTGCGATACTTGCGATTGCGATTGTGGTTGTGACTGCGACTGCGACCGCGAGACAAGTGATGGGGTCACGTAGATGGGTGCCCGATGTACTATGCTCTCACGAATTTCTTGCAGTCGCTCCCAGTCTCGAGATTCACTGCAAGAGTTGATCTCTGATCGGTAATTGTGAGCCATGGCCAATCTAACCCGGTGGGTTGTGCCATTGAAAATGAGTTGGGACGAGATGTGGCTGTGGAAGGGAACAGCAGGGAGACAGTGGGAGACAGTTGAGATGCGATAGAAAGGAAAAACAGGCAAAGCCAATAAGCGGTGTTGCGGAATGCACCAAGCACCAAAGAAATCTCACTTACGATTAATGATGCGTCTCTGGAGCTCGCTTTTGTTCCCAGTCTTGGGGATGCCATTCACGGCGCAGATGGACTGAAGGATCGCCTTTGAGATGGCAGGGACCTGGATAGTCCGGACGAGGCTTTGCACCTCGGCCGATTTGTCGTCCATGGCCTTGAATTGGTTCCAGCAGAAATTAGAAATGTATCGCCTCGCGCTGAAGGCCTTAATCTGAGTATATCGATGTTATGATTATCGGGAAAGAGCGACCGAGTGGAAAACTTCAAGGGCAGTAGGTAGCTGCCCGATGAAGCCGCCCTCGGAGCTGCAATTGCAGCGCTTCTTTTGCTTCGAGTCCCGTGATTTCCCTGGCTGCATATGGCCTTAAAGGTGAGGATGGCATAAAATTTCTGGAATAGAGCGTGAATACGGTCGGCTTGGTCGTAAGCGCGTGACAGTGAAAGCCTTGTCAGTCCTCTTCCGACATCGAGTGCTCACCCATAGCTCGAGTCTGTCGTCAACACAAATGGGCGGTGTTTTGTGGCAGAAAACGCCCTGTCCCAAACGAGTCAACGGTTGCCTTGCCCCAGCGATCTTGCCGCTGTTCACTGGGAGTTGTCAGGTAAATGTGGGGCTTGTACTGGGTACTGAGTCTTGGCGTAACATGTGCAGGCTTGCCAATTTTACCAGCAATTTCTGCGCGAGGAAAAGCGATTCTGCGTCTCTGGCAAGGTCCACTCGAAGTAGATCGACTTCGAATTGAGCTTCGTGCCTGGCCCTTCGGATCGAAATTTTCGGCCACCTGCTCATGCTTGTATCCGTGTTATTTTTACACCCACCACCACCACTGCCCATTCTCCCCAAGACACTCACTCCCAGTTTATAATTCCTTGTTACTACTCAAACTTATAACAAACCCACGTCGCAAGGCAAAACATGGCGAAAAGCTCAAGGTCAAGCGTCATCAAGTCAAACAACCGGCGGCTCAAGAAGAATGTGTTCGGCCCAGTCGAGTCAGCACGTGCTGAGCGCCTCTCAGCAAAACTTCTGGCCCTTGCCGCCGAGGCCAAGCCAGTGAAAGACGTGGAGATGAACGAAGGTATGTTAGCCTTCGAAAGAAGTAAATGACGTACCGAATCGATGCTAATATAGACTTGCAGAGCCTGTGGAGGAGACCAAAGACGCCGCTACCAAGGAGGACAGTAAGTTTGTGTGGCAGATGACACTGAGATATCGTTATTGACCTGTTACAGCCGCCATGGAGGTGGAAGATGCTAAGCCGGTGGGCAAGAAGCCGGGCGGTAAGAAAAAGGTGGAGAAGCGGCGAGGCAAGAAATCGTCGATTGTCTTTCCTACGAGGGGGCCCAAGCGGAACAAGAAATGAGGGGGCCTATGTTTGAAGTCGGATTGTCTTGGTGCGAGAGCATCTCATCGGACCCGGCTTCTCTTCCCTGGGGCCGAGCCCTTGTGATTCGTTGATATCGACTTCATCACAGTCAAGAAGGATTGGCCAGGCCAAAGGTTGCCGTGAGGAGGGAGGGGAAGAGGGAGGTTTGGTTCTTGTTTCGGCGATTTGTCATTTTGCGCATATGAACCCCTATGAAGATGGGTCAGTGCAGATTTATGCCCGCTACATTTGTTGGGTGAGGAGTCAGGAGTCAGGCAACACAACAACGGCTACGCGGCGGAAAGGCCACCATCAGCAATGTTGGGCCCAGTGTCGGGGCCAGGTCGACGGGCTTGGTTCTGGGGACACACAAGAAAGTAAATATACCCTGTGTCAGACAACCTTCTCTGCGTATCCAGCCCCATCAAGGAATCAGTGCTGGATGGCCAATCTCGATGATCTTGATATTCACATCTAGGTAGGTGGTAACCTCTCTGCCCCTGAGAGGTCTCTCTTGTAATTCTGTATCGATATGGTACCACGGTACACGCTCGGCTGCCGCCGGCCCACCGCATGGGTCTTTCGTGGGACCCACAGTTATCTGCGGGGCCTCAGGTCCTGTCTTGGCTTGAATCCTCCATCTTTCATCCAATCAACAACCACTGTCGCGGAGCCAAGCTCTCAGGGTGCCTCGGGGTTTGGACAAGAACACCAGGTTTGAGAGAGGGCATCCCTTTTTCGAGGAGCGTGATATATTTCTGGAACTTGCGCCTGCATTGATCATGGACTCTGGCACCAATTGAACCTTTTTCTTAGCTAATACCCCACCAACTACGCCGATTCCCTCCCGTGGAGATGACGGCGCACAGTCGTCGCGATGGGACTTTAAGCTCCGTGTTTTTGCTTGCCGCCAACATCCTGATTCCTATCGCCATCTTCGTATTTGCGACGGGCTTCTTCCCATACAAACCACTGCTTTCTGGTCTGGCAACCTACGATACCGTGACCGAGTATGGCGACCCTCCGGCGGCCCCGTTTGACAGGCTCGTATTCATGGTGATCGACGCCCTGCGAAGGTACCGTAGACATTCAACGTGCTGCCGTCGTAGACACACATAGGCTAACAATTGACTGGGTTACAACAGTGACTTTGTCTATGCGGAAAACAGCGGTTTCGAATTTACGCAATCGTAGGCTTTGCCCTTCTCTCCAGCCAGGGCCGCCCAAGCTGACCGGCCCAGGCTCATTCGCGATGGCGCCGCACTCCCCTTCACGGCGCATGCCACCTCCCCGACCGTCACGATGCCGCGACTCAAGGCGATAACTACCGGCTCGATCCCCTCCTTTCTCGATGTCGTTCTCAACCTCGACGAAGGGGACGAGAGCTCCAGCTTGGCGTCTCAAGACACGTGGCTGGCGCAAATGAAGGCCAAGGGCACGGGGAAGCTGGTTATGTACGGGGACGACACATGGTTGAAGCTGTTTCCGGGAACCTTTGATCGCGCCGACGGGACCACGAGCTTCTTTGTTTCGGTAAGCACGGCGCATTCGGGGTCGGCAGGAGTATGGAGGGCCGGTCAAGAGCTGACGGGAGTAGGACTTTACCGAGGTGGACAACAACGTGACTCGGCACATCGCGGGGGAACTCAAGAACAACGACTGGAATACCATGGTTCTACATTACCTCGGTCTAGACCACATTGGCCACAAGGGTGGACCAAGGAGGTATGACCACCCCCAGCACAGGCGCGGACGGATGCTAACTGTTCAGTCCCCATATGGTCGTCAAGCAACGGGAGATGGATGGAATCGTCCGTCAAATTTACACAGCCATCGAGGCGCAAGACCATCTCCAGTCAACCCTATTCGTGGTCTGCGGCGACCACGGCATGAACGACGCCGGCAACCACGGCGCATCATCCCCTGGCGAGACCTCTCCGGCACTGGTGTTCATGTCCCCGAAGCTGAGAGCTCTGAAAAGCAACCTTCAGTCGCCTATGCCGGAGGATGAGAGCTTCCAGTATTATAGCACCGTCGAGCAGTCGGATGTTGCCCCGACTCTTGCTGCTTTGCTCGGTTTCCCAGTGCCCAAAAACAACCTGGGCGCGCTCATCCCTGAATTTTTACCGTTCTGGTCTAACAGTAAGAGGATATCTCTGATGTCTATGTAACTGTGCTGACGTTTGCCCAGGGAAGGATCAGGTTCAGCTGCTGATGCGTAATGCTCGCCAAATTCGGGACATTGTCCTGGCAGTGTTCGGCCCGGGCATTTTCGAATCAAACCCAGATGCAGACGCTGCTACCGAGCCCAACACCGACTATCGAGAACTGGCGCTCGGCTGGGAAAGGCTGGCTGGTAGCTATAGCAAAGGCACGGGCAATGGGGACCACTCCCAGCTTATAGTCTCTACAACAAAGGTGTGTCTTTTAGATGGCGGGTACAGCAATGATACTAACATGTGTCCAGTGGCTTCGACATGCGCAGGGGGTTCTCAGCAGTATGGCCAGCAATTATGATACCTCGAGGCTTTTCCTAGGACAAGCTACCGCCGGTGTGGCTCTGGTTGCCGCCATCATTGCCGCGGCGTGGTGCGCCAAGGACAAGCTTGTCTCCTTCACCCCCCTCTCCGGTATCGTTCTCGCCTATGGGGCGATGATGTTTGCAAGCAGCTATGTCGAGGAAGAACACCACTTCTGGTACTGGGCGACAACGGCCTGGTTTGCATATCTCGGCATCAAAGGGTACAAGCGGTATGTCTCCCGTCACTCCCCATCCGAACCCCTACTCATCCGTAACAGAGGCAACGTCTCCGCCGCGCGTCAGACCCTCTTCACCACAGCCCTGCTCCTCACCACTCGCATCATCAGGGGCTGGAACCAGACAGGCCAAAAGTTTGCCGGTGAGCCCGACATTGTCAAAACCTACCTCAACACCAACCCCGCCCTGCTCTGGTGCCTCATCGGCGCCACCTATCTCTGGGTCCACCAGAACCTGGTCTACGGCCTCAGCGGGCTGCCCATCTGGCTCAGCTTTACGACTACAACCGGCCTGGTCCTCGCAGCATTCACCTTCAAGGTCGCCTTCACCCTCGAAGACGCCCCAGAACTGGTCACCGACCTCGCCCGCTACATACTAAAGCTCAACTTCACCCACGGCGCCACCCTCATCACCCGCGCCCGCGCCGTCTTCATCGGCTTAGCCCTACTCACAGCCATAACTGTCCTCTTCATGCTCGCCCGCCGCCGCATCTCCCTCAACCAAAGCGGTATGCCACCCCCCTCCCCCCCCAACCCGAAAATTGAAGGAAGAAAGGCAAGCTCCTACTAGAATGCAAACGTATCCAGCCACCGAAAGCCTCCCAG
>NT_165978.1:1068968-1077320 GCF_000143365.1 Chaetomium globosum CBS 148.51
CCCCCCCCGCCCTGTCTACGCTCTTGCGCGACTGGCTACACACTACGTTTGTGTCGGGCCCAGGACGGGTACTGCTTTCTCGCGCTTCCACTCGGTAGCGTTGTGCTCCGTCGTATCTGCCGCACGATTCTAGCCAATTCGAGGGCGGGCGCGAACACAGTTGACCTTATTGGGGGTTTGCGCATTGGGGTCGCCTAGACAGCGTGCTGATACTAATAATAAGGAGGATGGCGAGTGGTGGTGGTGGTGGCGGGAAGGGGAATGGGAGGGAAAAGGGACGGGGGTTGTGGAAGACGCATGTGGCGGTGTTGACGGTGTTTGTGGCGGGCAGCACGGCGGCGGTCATGGCGGCGTGCTCGGCACTGCGGACGCATTTGTTTGTGTGGACGGTGTTTTCGCCCAAGTATTTGTATTGTGTGGCGTGGAGTCTGGGACAGCATTTGATGGTGAATGTGGTGGTTGGCCGGGTGGTGTATTGGTTGGGGGTTAGGGAGGGGAAGTAAAGGGGTAGTTAATAGAGATGAGACAGATGTGTGGGGTAGATAATACATGTTCATGCTGGAGTGGCAAGCAGTAAAGAGATTCAGAGCGTGGAATCGTGTTCATGTATTGACTTGTCTCATACCCAGACGGAACCTGACAGAAACCCGGATATCCTCCGTAATGAAATGCAACAGACCACCCAACCATCCACCCACCCATCCACCCAAGCCCTACACCCAGCGAACCATCACAACTCCTCTTCCTCCGACAAAAGCTCATCAACCAGACTCTGCTCCGTCGACCTGTGTATCACGGTCGCAGCATCAGAGTCCTCCTCCTCCTCCTTAATCTGTACCTCATGCTGCACCGTCCTCTCCTCCGAGGGAGTCGGCCGCGTGCTAGTACCCGGAGCATCGAACCCGACCGAACTGGCGCGGCTCACGCTGCGGCGGTACCTTCCACCCGCGGCACCAGCCCCCTCGACAGCGGCGTCGAGGGTGTTGACGATTTTGCCCAGGCTGACGTGGATTTTGTAGAGGGCGTTCCGGCTCGCAGTGTCGGACAGCAGCTGGTTGTCCACGGCATCGCAAATAACGGCGTAGATCTCGCGGGACTTGATCTCGGATGACGCGGGCGAAACGTAGAGCTTGCCGAGCAGGGCGGCGATGATCTTCTTTTCTTTCTTCTGTTTTAGAGTGAGAGTGGGTTAGTACTTCGGAAAGAAAGAGCAAAGTGTGGGTTGTTCAGGGGGAGCTTACTCCGCACATTGCTCACCCAGTCTCTCAATGATATCGTTCGCAAACTTCTAGATGCACATCTCGCATTGACATGCTTTCTTCTCCGCCTCGTCCAGCCCAGCCGGCACCGCTCCGCGGGGGAGAAGCACTTTCTTCGGATCAGTCCAATCGACAGGCACGCGCCGATGGTGGTCAGCGAGACCATCTCGTCCTCGATGTCGGCGGTCGTCGTCGTCGAAGCCTCGCGTACGTTGTAGAGCGTGTGCAGGGCATCCAGCGCGACGCAACGCATTAGGTCTTGGTTCTCGGCGCCGCGAGTAGCAGAAGACGGGCAGGAAGTAGTTGAGCGCCTGGCGCACGCTCTGGTTGCCGGCGGAGGCGGGCTCGAAGTAGGCGATCACCAGAGTCTTGAGCAGCTCGGCGGATACGTCGTGGTCGTTGACCACGCGGCCCAGTAGCAGCTTTGACGCGGCAACAGTCGCCGCCGCCTGGACCTCGGGGTGCTTTGCGCCCGAACGAAGGGCCTTGATGTAAACCTTGAGCAGGGTCGGGTTGGAAGACAGAAGTTGGGCGCCGTGTACGTTCAGGATGTCAGTGAGGATGTGCAGGGCGGTGATCTGCAGCTCCGTGTGGCCCTTGCTGAAGAAGTGAATGAAGAGGGTGAGGTTCTCCTCGGCGAGGGAGCGGTCGAGAAGGGAGCACAGCCCTAGACAGACAAAGCCGCGTTCGCGGACGGGTGCCTCGTGGCTGCGGACGGCGGGGACGACGAGGTTGTTGAGCATGGACACGAGATTATCGTTTTGCTGCAGTTCACCGGTCACGTTGGAGAGCATGCACTGCACAATATGCAGGCACTTCATGTTGATCATGATCTCCTTGATAGCCTTCTTGGTGGCTTCTTCCTCGGAAAGCTCAGGAGTCCTACTCTTGCCGCTCTTAGTGGGAGTAGTGTCGCCACTGACCTCGGACCTAGCTGAATGAAAGCTCTCGTCGTCGTTCTCGGGCAAGTCGTCGTCGACAATGGTATCGTGGACGTCAGCGACGGCTTCAAGAACGATGCTGCAGAATTCCTTCTCGCCGGCCGCGTCCGGAGCGCAGATATCCCGCAACGCAGAAACCGTGAGTTTTGTCACGTCGTCCGGCAGCTCCGGGATGGATAGGGTCTGCCGAAGGAGGGAAAACATCTTGCGGCGACCAACCTCGTCGGAATAGTCGAGGGTGAGAGCAATGTAGAGCAGTTGTTCTACTATGAACTCCTGCTCCGCCGTGTCCTCTTCCTCGTCTTCGTCCTCAACCTCCTGCTCCTCCGCCCTCTGTATGGCGTCAATCAACACCTTGATATACCGCTCCAGGTAGAAGGCCACCTTTGTGACCTCGGGCAGCTTGTCTTCGATCAGCGCTTCATATCTGCCGTCGCCCTCATTCCGGCAAAAGTCATTGAAGGTCCGGACCACAAACACGGACTCGGCACTCAGCGTCTCGAAGAAGTTGTCATCGAAGACCATAGCCTCCCTATAATCAGGGCGGCCCTCCCAGAACCCCTTCATGGCCTCCAAGCCTACCCCGTTCTCGCCGCCAGAATTAACCACGTCGATCCGCTCCAGAAGCTCGAGTAGGGCGTCGAGATTAGGTGGCGAGACTTCGGCTTGCTGCCCGCTTTCGGCCGGAGGCAGTGTGCCGGCGCAATCCTCGATCCACCGCTCGCGGAAAAGACGACCGGCGGCCTTGCGCACATTCTCGTCTCTGTCGCGTAGGCCCCATCTCAAGAGCTTCTCTCTCATCGAAAGCGAAAGATGGCGGAAATCCCCCAGAGCTGGCAGTAGTCGCGAGTACACAGAACGGCGCGTCAGCCGCGTCTTGGTCTCTCGCCCTCTCCAGCAGAAATGGGAGTGTTGAAGGTAAAATAGGTAGGTTGACCAATAGCGACCTCCTCACGTCCGCGCTGGGATCATTCTGCAACACCTCCAACAACCTCTCCAGCAACCCGCTCCCACCGTGGTCGTCGCTATCGTCCGAATCCGGCTCCGCCTCCACCTCATTCCCCGCCAGCTGACCCAGCCCCAAAACAGCCTGCACGCGCACCATGGCCTCCTTATCCCGAATCCTCTTCAGCAGCCCCGCGCGCAACTTTTGAAACAAATCGTCATCGATGGCCTCTAACGAGTTGATGATGTGCGAGATGAGCTGGGTCGAGCGGTAGCGCACAAACTTGTCCTTGGCAGCCAGCAGCGGCAGGACCATCTCCATAAGATGGGTCGTCAGGCGCGTGCCGGGGGTCTCGAGCATGGTGCTAGCATCCTCGTCGAGCCCGCCGACGGCCTCGTTGTCCTTGTCGATGGCGTGGCGCAGGAACAGGCCGATGAAGCGCACCGTCTTCTCGCCCACCCCTTCGCTCTTCTTGATGGGCATCACGCGCAGCACGCAGCGCACGAACTCGGTGTTGAAGTCGTCCTCGTCGAAGTCGGAGGCCGTGGCGGCGGCGGCGGTGGTGGATTTTTTGACCGAGGTCGGCTCGTAGCAGCAGGCTTCTTGGATTTTGCGGAGCGTCACGGCGAGTTTGCGGTGGGTGGGCTGTTGTCCGCTGGGCCCTCGCGGAATACGTTGGCCGACCTTGAGCCGCGCAGCGCATTGTCGGGAGCCCTCGTCGGGGACATCGGATGTTTATCGGCTGAATGGAGGCGCGGGAATGCTGTCGATGCGCGCGTTCCCGGCAGAATTTGGTGGTGGCGCCTGTCGAGGACCGGGTCGACCTCGTCGACGCTCGCGGCATGGCGGTGGCTGTATGTTGGTTTGCCTTGAGTTAGTGGGTTCGCGCGGCGGGCCGCATCTGCGTCTGTCGAGAGAGGTGAGTCGAGGTCGAGTTTGAGGTCGAAGCCGTCTTTGATCTTGGTTTGGGATGGAGGTTCGGGTGTTGTTTGTTTACTGGTTTGCTTCCCGATCCGGCTAGTGGCTTCAGATTTGGGGGATGGAGGAGGGGTCGATTTTTGGCACAATTCCCGCCCCACATCCTCTCTGCCCGATAACAGCTTATCGCTCTGGTCCCCTGTATTTTTTTTCTACAATTGCGCTGGAGCTCAGGCCAATCCTGCGCATCACGTCGAACATTGCAAACGGGGAGACTACTTCGACCATGGGCAAGACTGACAAAAAGCGCCAGCGCGAGGCTGAGGAGGTGCCGGCCGGGGCAGATGAAGCCGCTGCTCCGACCCCCAATCCGCCGTCCAAGAAAGCCCGGGTCGAGTCGAATAGGCAACTTTTCGTTCGGTCGCTGCCACCGAATGCCACTAGCGAGTCTCTGACCGAGTTCTTCTCGCAACATTACCCCGTCAAGCACGCCACGGTCGTAGTTGACCCGAAGACCAAGTTCTCGCGAGGCTACGGCTTCGTCTCGTTCGCCGATCCTGACGATGCGGCCGAGGCGAAGGACAAGCTCAAGAATGAGCTATTCAGCGGGCGCCGGTTGAAGCTCGACATTGCCCAGTCACGGCATCGCAATCCTACTAAATCGGGTTCTGAGGCCTTGACCAAGGCGGCTGAAGTAAAGCGGAAGCGCCAGGCGGATCTGGAAGAGGCGCGGAAGGCGCCCAAGCTCATTATTCGCAACTTGCCCTGGAGTATCAAGACGTCGGACCAGCTAGCGAAATTGTTCCAGAGCTTTGGCAAGGTTAAGTTCTCAGATCTTCCAAACAACAAGGGGAAACTGTCTGGTTTCGGATTCGTCACGCTTCGGGGGCGGAAGAACGCCGAGAAAGCAATTGAAGCTATCAATGGCAAGGAGGTTGATGGACGAACACTGGCAGTGGACTGGGCGGTGGACAAGCAGACCTGGGAGCAGCAGAATGGCGATGCGCAGGAGGACGAGGACAAAGCCAAGAGTTCCAAGGCGAAGAAGTCGAAAAAGGTGAAAAAGGAGGCGGAGGAGGAGGAAGAGGATGATCCGAATATGACCCAGGAAGACCGGGATCTCGTGAATTTTTTCAAGAACTACGGCGATAACCTAGAGGACGAAGAGGAGGATGAGGATGAAAACGAAGATAAGGGGAGTGGCGAGGAGGAAGGGAGCGAGGGAGAAGAGGATGAGGACCTCGATGACGAGATTGGCGAGGATGACGACGAGTTTGAAGATATCGACGAGGAGGACGAGGAGGAGGATGAAAAGCCCAAAAAGCCCCTGACGAATAACGACACAACTCTCTTCATCCGCAACCTACCATACTCGACAACCGACGAGACGCTCAAGGCGCACTTTGCAACATTTGGCCCTGTGAGATACGCCAGGGTTGTAATGGACCGTGCTACGGACCGCCCGGCCGGCACAGGGTTCGTGTGCTTCTTCAATGAGGAGGATTTCAAGGCCTGTCTTAAGGGTGCACCCCGCCACCAACCCATCGCTACGCTAGCCAAGCACTCAGTGTTGCAAGACGAGACAGCCGACCCAGAGGGCAAGTACACACTCGACGGCCGCATTCTACAAGTTGCCCATGCCGTCTCCAAGGACGAGGCGACCCGCCTCGCCGACGAAGGCGCAGGCAAGCGCAAGGAGAAGGACAAGCGGCGCCTCTTCCTACTCTCCGAGGGCTCTATTTCACCCAACTCACCCCTCTTCAACCAATTTACGCCCGCCGAGATCAAAATGCGCGAGGCCAGCGCCAAGCAGCGCAAGAAGATGATCGAGTCCAACCCCAGCCTGCACCTCAGCCTAACGCGTATGGCGATCCGCAACCTACCGCACAACCTCGACTCCAAGGGCCTCAAGGCCCTCGCGCGCGAGGCCGTCGTCGGGTTTGCCAAGGACGTCAAGGAGGGCCGCCGGCTGCCCATATCCAAGGAGGAGAACTCGCGCGGCGGCGACGAGGACCGCGAGGCGGAGCGCCGCCGGAAGGAGAAGGGCAAGGGCGTGGTGCGGCAGGCCAAGATCGTGTTTGAGACGGCGCAGGGCTCCAAGATCGACGAGAAGACGGGTGGCGGCAAGTCCAGGGGCTACGGTTTCATCGAGTACTCGTCCCATCGCTGGGCCCTCATGGGCCTGCGCTACCTGAACGGACACCCCATGAAGAACGAGGCCGGCAAGACGCAGCGGCTGATTGTGGAGTTCGCTATTGAGAATGCGAACGTCGTACAGAGGAGGCGGCAGCAGGAGGAGAAGAGTCGACTGCCGAGGGAGGAGAGGAATGCTGGCGCCAGTGCCAGTGCCGGTGGTGGTGGTGATGGTGATGGTGGTGGGAGGGAGAGGGGTGGTGATTGGGGAAAGGGGAAGCCGTGGAATAAAGGGCGGGACGGGAAAGATGGGAAGTTCGGCAGGGGCGGAAAACCCGGGCGGGAAGGCAAGTTTGGGAGGGACGGGAAGTTTGATAAGGTCGGGAATAAGGGAGCGACGGCAAAGACCGAGGTACCACCTACCAAGGAGGGCAAGACGAAGGCGGACGAGAAGCTCGCCATGAGGACAAAGATCATTGTACGGAAGCGGATGATGCGGAAGAAGAAGGCGACGATGCGGAGCGGCAAGTAAAGTAATAGGGGACTCGACCCTTGTCTCGCGCGGATAGGAGTACACATTCGCGAAGTACCTTGTAGCGTGTAGCGTTGTTGAAATTTGTAGATTTGCTTGACTAGCGGGACCTAGGTCCTTGGTGCTGACTGTGTTAAACTAACCTGCTCACGTGCCGTTGACCAAGCTTCGCTCCCTGACGATCAACGTGTAGATCGTCCAAAGGCCGAAAGAAGAACAGCGAAGTCCGAATGCGACATGCATCTTCCTGTGGTGCCGTTGCCATCCGACCCACATACACGTCACTGACACTTTATGCTCACTAAAATCGACTCATTCACTTCCACGGAGCCGGGCTAGAACGAGTGGAATAAGCAGAGCAGGTTTGTTGGGTCATGCTGAGCATCTGATACATACATATTCTCCAAGGATGCTTGTTCGGTTACAAGAAACAAACAAAACAAGATAGAAAAAAAGCCCATAATGAGTCAATCTTGCGGAATTGAGCTGCAATTGAGCGGAGATGATGGAGAGATGATGGAGACAACCTCTGCCTCCGCAATTGAGTGGGGTATTCCCAGATTCCTGATCCGTCAGCCTTCCTATTCTGGACTGTGGCTCGTGGTATTCACTTCCAGAACCATCCGCTCTCCCTGTGCTGCTGCTGCTGCTGCTCCTTCGGCCGCTCGGCAGCCGTCTTGTCCGGCTCTGTAGAAGCCCCCTGAGTTGTCTTTTCCCAGTGCTCAGAGCGGCCCATGGAGCTGTGCACCTGTTTCATGATAACGGAGCCATTCTCGTCGGTCCAGGTAGTCTCGGTCTTGGAGTGTGTGTTGCCGTACTGGTCAACAAACTCCTCCGTAGTGGTCTTTTTTGTGATGCCGTCTTCTACGGCCTCGGTGGTTTTCACCTTCGGCGGTGAGACCGGCTTGGGTTCTGGAAGGCTTTGGCCACGCCCGCCCTCCGAGATGAGCTTGAAGAAGTTCGAGAGTGACCGTTCCGACTCGTGGAAGGCGGACTGGATGACCGAGTAGAGGTCACTTTCTGTCTGTGGTGCATCGTCCTTCTGAACCGCGCCCCTATCTTGACTCTTCCTATCTTCTTCCCCTCCAGACCGGCGCAACGACTTGACCTCGTCCTCCAACACCTTCCCCAGCGTCCTCACAGCCCCCCCAATCCCGTCAAAAAACGACGACCCCGTCTCCTGCGCTGCATCCCGCCACGCATCCACCTCCCTCTTCATCTCCTTCCTCGCCTCATCTACCCACGCATCCGCCTCCCGCTCAACCGCGCGCCGCCCCTCGCCCATCAACTCCTCCCACACCCGCCCGGCCTCCCGCTCCCTGCTCTCCTCCACGCGCCGCCGCTCCGTCCACTCGGCCAGCGTGCGCGGGGACTGGTACCCCATCCCGGGGTCATACACGGGGAACATGACCTCCGTCAGCCCGCGGGCGCGCATCCGCTCCAGCCACGACCACCTCACGCATCCCCCAGCCCCATCCCCAACCCGAGTCCCAACCACGGGAGGCGACCACACCACGGTCATGGAACGGACCAAACCCACCAAACCCACCACCAAAACCAAACAACCCAAACCCACCACCACCCCACCCACCCCTTTGCACACCCCTCTCCACCTCCCTCTAC
>NT_165978.1:1077783-1083302 GCF_000143365.1 Chaetomium globosum CBS 148.51
TGCTGCTGTCTCCCCGCCGTTGACCGGCTGCCATCAGGGTGCTCAGCCCCGCGTGCAGGTTCGTGTCGACGTGGTGGCGGAAACGGATAAAGGGGTTGTCGTGGTTGTGGTCGTGGTTGCTACTGGCGTGGTTGCTACTGGTGTGAGTGCTGCTGGTGTGGTTGCTGTGGCTATTGCGGCTGTTGTCGCAATTCTGACAGCAGTCCTGACAATCCCGCATGTGGGGAGTGTGATTAATCCAGAATCGGCGTCCGTCATTTTCCTGCGATTGTGTAATGAAAATGTTTCAAACATTCGTCGCGTTCTGGTGTTGGGGCTCGTTGGAGCAAATTGTGGAGTGGTAAGCCTTCAGAGTTTGGAATAAAGCCCAGCAGCCCCAGAGCCTTTCAGTGCCTGCAACACACGGGGCAGGCGGTTAGCCCGCGATTGGCGATGACGAAGCGGATGGCGAGATCGTGACACCTTCAGCGCAAGACTTGGCGCGTTACGAACCCCTGGGCGGGCCCCGCTGTGGATCTCGCTTTGGCCACGAGATCCTGCTCCCTGAGCAAAGCCCGTTCTGGAAGCACGGTAAGGAGCGGTATTCAACAACCGGGGCCTTGGTATTGCCATCTTCTTGCAAGTCATTTCGTAATGAAGTGTCACGAGGACAGCATGCCCTTGATCCCCCGCATTCCAGGTTTCTGAAGGCCGTTTCTTTGTATATAATCCATGGGGATTCGTCTCAAGATGGGCTCCTCTTGGTCTCTGTTTTTCAACAGTTTTTTTACGTTCACAATTGGACAAATTGATCAATATGTCGACATCACACACCTTCCACACCGAGCAGACTACCGCGGCGGGTCCGGCGCCAAGACCAGACGCCGACGCTATCCTCGGCGTCACATCTTACAACCGGGCAGACTTTGAGCTACCCGTCGTCACTGTGCACCCGAGCCAGCACGACGCCGTTCGATCGACCGTATTCCAGCCCTTTGGCGACAAGTCTCGCCATCCCGACTTCGATTTTGACCTAGGACGCCTCGGACGCCTCCCCTTCGAAATCGTATCGCTCATTTGCCTCGAACTTGACGTCACCTCGGCCCTGCGCTTCAGCCATGTCAACCGGACAGCCCGCGAGGTGCTCACATCGATCCGGGAATTCCGCCACCTCGGCGCCTATGCCTTGGAAGGGCTCTGCGTGCTCCTGCGGACCGGCATGGCGGCCCACGTAAATGTCCTCGACGTGTACTCGACTCTCACAACCCAGCATTGCTCGTTATGCGGTTCCTTTGGTGGCTTCATGTTCCTGCCCACTGCCGCGCGCTGCTGCCTCACCTGCATCGCGTCGGCCCCGGCCATGCAGGTCAGCTACCTGAGCCGCGTGGCCGACGCGACGGGCGTGGAGGCGGGCGCGCTGCAGAAGCGGCTCCCTGTGCTGCACACCCTCCCGGACAGCCGCCGGTGCATCGTCGCCGTGCAGCACGCCCTCGGATCGCTGCGGGACAGCGGGGCGGGCGAGGCCGAGGCCGAGGCCACCGCCCGCCGGTGGCCCGACTCGTTGACTCTGAGGTTCCAAGCGGCAACCAGCCTGCCCTACCTGGACCGCATGACGGGCGAGGTGCAGTCCGGCGTCTCGTGCAAGGGCTGCCAGCTCGCCTTTGAGGGCGATTTCTTGGACGACCACCTGGAACTACGGGACAGGTTTTACTCAAGACAGGGGTTCATGGATCACTTTGAGGAGTGCGTGCCGGCTCAGAAGCTGTGGGGCTCGAGCCAAGAGGGTACGGCTCCCGCACAGGAACCCATGTGGACAGGACTGGGCAGGACGTTTACGGCGCCAGGTGGGCGCCGGCGTTCTTCTGGACGCTCATAGCGATCATAAAATTGATCGATGAGAAAGAGCAGGTGGCAAGGGGCAAACGAAACAAAACAAAACAACAGGCAAATAACTAATATTGGGAATACGGGACAAAAAAAATAAGGCACAGGGGGGAACGGACATCAAAAAGTTTATTTTTTTTTTCTTTTCAATTTTTTTTCTGGGGCCAAGGGGATTACCTCACTACGACGGATCTGGGCAAAGCGGTCTTGGAAAAATGACCGAGGGTTTCTGGTTCTGGCGGCGTTGAAACACTGCTTTCTCGAACTGGGTTCGGCAAAAAAATTCTCACACTCAGCTGTCAGCTGTTTAATCTCTCTAGTACCTTTTAATTTCTTAGCAGCCACAATCCAACATGATTGGCATCGCGCAATTGCATGTTTTGCAAATCCTGTGAATCACACTCTCGCTCGTCTCACTCGTCTCAGTCGCTTCTTGCCCCTGGATTGAGAATTTGGGAAGCTCTTTGCGTCACAAGATCATCGAGGTCTGGCCTGCAGAGCCCAGACTTGGCAGCACGTCCCTGGGGTCAGGGGTCTGATTGGATTGGGATGGAAAATCTCCACTCGGATACCCGGCAAGCTGCGGACTTGGTACTTCAAAATTACCTAACGACAACTACATGCTTGCAGGACGGCAAAGAAATGTCATGAAGTTCATCGAAAGAGGGACAAAGGTAAGATTTCTAATGGAATGAGAGGGAATACCAACAGAAGAACCCGCTATCTTACTTTCTTTTACTTCCTTCGGTTGCTATCGCGCACAACTGGCAAGTGGCTTGAGTGTGGCAGGTACCTACACAGCTACACTGTACCTGAATTATGTTGTCTGCAGAATGCCAAGGCTTAAATTGTTCGAGCTGCCCAAGCCCACAACGGTTAGAGTCTCGGTCTCTCGGGAGGTGTACGTACCTTCGTACTCTTCGTAATCAAGAAACTCCGCGTTGCGAGCGGCACAAACCAACAGGGCGCGACTCCTGCTCTAGGTATCACCATTAATTTTTAGAGATTGCTCGCTTTGAAACCGCCGTCGCTTTGCTATTATGTGGCATATTTTCGATGATATTTCCGCTGTCTACTCGTCGCTGCACTGTGCTGAAAGTGCCCACCTGACAGAAATCGCGATTTGACCTCGAAAGAGCACGAGTACCCAACCTCCAATTTGGCACCGTGCCAACTCAAAGAGATCAACCCCATCCCATCGCATGCCGATATCGAACCAACTCGAGTGCCACGGTTTCCTCGACTGGCGCCGATGGTCTGCCAACTAAAATTGCGACTCCGGTGCGCCTCTTCTTTTTCCAGGGCGGCCACGACCGTGCGGTAAACCTAGCATCGGTAGGCAACAGCAACAGCCCGCAGCGAGAGGAACATGCGTCTCTTGCCCCCACAATCACCGACCAGCCTGGTGAGCCGCGAACTTCTTGCATGGCCCGCATGGCTTCCCGATGGCGACGGTGACGGCGATGGTGACGGCGGCCCCGGCGGCCCCGGCAACGAACTCCAGAACTGGTCCAGCTTGATCGGTATTATCACAGCCATCTGCGGCAATGTGCTTATCGCTCTGGCCCTCAACGTCCAGCGCTACGCACACACCCGGCTGCACCGCAAGAAAGCACAGATACGGCAGCGTGCGAGGCAGGCCATCCGCAATGCAGAGGGCGGGACACAGGGCCAGGGGGCGGGGCGGTACGGCGCTGCCGTGTCGCCAAACGGCGACTCCCATGGCGGCTCGAATGGGTACGGGAGCGGTCGGTATAGTGATGATGGCATCCGCGGGTCGTCCGAGACGGAACCCCTCGCCCAGTCCTTCCGCTCGGATGACTCGGCCGACGGCGACGAGGAGCACAACCATGACGGCAAGCCCAAGGTTGCCTCGACGTACCTAAAGGACCCCTATTGGTGGTTGGGGCAAGTCCTGATTACCATCGGCGAGATGGGGAACTTCCTGGCTTATGGTTTTGCGCCGGCCTCCATCGTCAGCCCCCTCGGTGTGGTGGCCCTGGTCTCCAACTGCGTGATCGCCCCCATCTTCTTCAAGGAGGTGTTCCGCCAGCGCGACTTCTGGGGCGTTATCATTGCCATCACGGGCGCTGTGACGGTGGTGCTGAGCGCCGAGACCGAGGAGACCAAGCTGGGGCCGCACGAGGTGTGGGATGCCATCACGACCATGGAGTTCGAGATTTACCTGGGCGTCAGCTGTGCGCTGATTGTGCTGCTCATGTGGCTGAGCCCGAAGTATGGGCACAAGACGATCCTGGTAGATCTCGGGCTTGTGGGGCTATTCGGTGGTTACACCGTGCTTGCGACCAAGGGCGTGTCCTCGATGCTGTCTTCGACCCTATTTGGCGCCTTCACCACCCCTGTCACCTATGTCCTGATCTTCATTTTGCTATTTACCGCCATCATGCAGGTCCGCTATGTGAACAAGGCGCTCCAGCGGTTCGACTCAACCCAGGTTATCCCGATCCAGTTTGTGCTCTTTACACTGTCTGTAATCATCGGCAGCGCCGTCCTCTACCGGGACTTTGAGCGCACCACCAGCGAGCAGGCCCTCAAATTCATCGGCGGCTGCCTCTTCACCTTCTTCGGCGTTTTCCTGATCACCAGCGGCCGGTCGCGGCGGGACGACGACGACGAACCCACGCTCTCTGATGCCGAGGGCATCGAGGAGACTATCGGCCTCGCAGAGCAGGACCGCGTGCCGCCGCCAACACCGCCCCAACCCCGCCGTCGCGACCCCCCTTCCCGGTCCGGGGGTTCCTCCCGGACTTCACGCGTCAGTTTCTCCGACATCCACGACGCCGGCCTCCCCATGCCGCGTTCCTTCCCAAGCCACCCTCGCCAGAGCCATCCCCTCGACGACGAAGACGACGGCCTCCCCGACGCGCCCCTCCTCTCCAACCCCTGGCAAGACGCCACCACCACCCTCGCCACCGCAGACTATTTCACCACCCTCGCCAGGACTCACCTCCTACTCAGAGCCCCAACTACTCGCCGAACCCGCCCAAATAACCGCAACAGCCCTATCCTCATCCACAACACCACTACCAACCACAAAACCCCTCCCCGCCACCCCACTCGGCAGCGCCGCCGCAACCAGCGCAGGCACCACCCCATCCCAATACCCAGACCGAGACCGAGAAAGAGACCGAGACCAACGCCCCATGACCCCGCGCGCCCCCGCGAGCACCTCCCGTCTCCCGCCCTCCCACATGTACTCGCCCTCGCCCTTCTCTAGTACGGTGAGTGTGGTTGGTGGGTGATAAATTGCGTGCGGTTATGCGCGGGCATTTTGGGCATGGCCATAGCCAGAGTCAGAGTCAGAGCCACGGACATGGACATGGGCATGGGTATGGGTATGATGGGGGGGATGAGAATGGGGGTTGGAATGGGAATGGTAATGGCGGTGGTAGTGCGGCGGAGGCTGGTGGTGGTTTGGATGGGGAGGGTGGGAATGTAGAGGGTGGGTTGAGGGGGCGGGCGCGGAGCTTGAGCCAGACGCTGGGGTTGGGGGGCCTGTTTGGTGGGAGTAGTGGTGGGAGTGGGAGTGGCAGTGGGGGTGGGACTGCAACGGTTAGGCGAGCGACAGTCACGAGGAGGGAGACTACGGATGGGTTGGAGGGGAATGTGTTTGGGGGGCCGTGGAGAGAGCGAGG
>NT_165978.1:1084169-1086262 GCF_000143365.1 Chaetomium globosum CBS 148.51
CCCCCCATCACCCGTTCACACCCCCTTGCAACGTTCTCATCGCATCCCGATGCGCATCCATCAACACCCCACTCCTCATCAGCTCCTCAAAATCCCTCTGATACTGAATCCTGCCCATGGCCTCCGCCTCGCGCCTCTGCGCGTGCGCCGCCTTCTCCACCAGCAGATACCCCCGCTGCAGCTAGATGCTGCGCAGGAATCCGTCTTGCTCTTGTCGACCGTCGGCGTCGGCGTCCTCACCCCCGCGACGCCCAGCGCCGCCGCGTGGTGCAGGCTGTTGCTGTTGCTGCCGCCGTGGAGGGTGGCGGAGGAGGACATGCGGCGGAGGTCGGAGGCGCTGGGCGGGGAGCTGGGCCGTAGGTCGACGGCGACGCTGTTGCGGAAGCTGGCGAGTTGCGCGTGGCGGATGGCGGTGGGCATGGCGCTGGTGCCGCGGCGGGGTTGGTGGGAGTCGAAGGTGGTGGAGTGGGCGGTTGGGCGGAGGTTGGTGGGGGCTTTGCTTTGGCGGTGGCGGATGATGGAGCGGCGTTGGGAAAGCGGGAGGTCGTCTAGGTCGGCGTGGCCGGAGGAGCGGGTGTTGGGGGAGGAGCGGTGTTGGCTGCTTGGGGTGGGCGAGCGGACGGGGTGGTTGTGGGCGCCGTTTGTGTTGGCGGGCATGCAGTGGCCGGTGGAGGGGTCGGGAGGGGCGTGGAAGGCGTTGCCGCTGGTGGGGGTGAGGATGCCCGAGGCGCGGGAGCGGAGGAGCTTCTCGCGCATACCGATCATCAAGTTGAGATGCTTGGTCTGGGGGTACACCTTGTGCGGAAGATCGTGGGGAGGCATCGACGAGCTTGATGTTGAGCGGCGGTGGCCAGAAGTGCCCGCGGGCTGTGTTTGGGCCGTTTCCTGTTGTAACGCAGAGTTACGCCGAGAGTCGCCATGTCTCTCAACGGCGGACTCGATCGGGAACCTTGTGCTGCTGCGTTTCAACGGCGCAGGAACGACGGAGTGATGATGAGGCTTGGGTTCAGGCTGCGAGCCCGATGCCGGGTTGGACATGGTCATCTCTGAGTCGGAGAGTGATATGCTCTTGAAGGTGATGTGCTGCGGGTGGTTTGATCCAGCTGTAGATATCTCGGGTGCAGCGGGGGGAGGGGCACCAGTTTCAGCCGTTTGTTGCAGTTCAACGATATCTAGATGCGCGGGTTGTTCGTTTGTTAGAGTGTCCGGGACAGGCTCAGAAAGTTGAAGCACTTCTAGGTCAGGGGTCTCTGCAATGCTGAGGTGCTTGCCCACTCGTTCGTGCGGTATGTCAAGGCAACATCTGGAAGGGCTGTTGGGAGGTTAAGTCTCGTCAAATCCGCAGTGAAGGCCCGAAATGATGCGGGCGATCCCAACCCGCTGTCTCCCAGACTATGGGGCGCCACCTCGCTCACCGCTTGCTTCTGTCTCACCGTATTCAAAACATCGTCCGGGGATCTTCCGGTGCTCGATGATGAGCTCTTGGCCCTGTCTCGCAAATGAGGGTGATCCAGTGCTGGAAAATCCGCTCCCCTCACTTTGGTATAGTTGCCAAGTTGGTCGAGTGTGGTGTTGTCGTTCGCTACCACGACGCTGCAACCTCTTGTTTCTCATCATTGGAACCTGAGGGTGAGCATCCATCAAACCATCGCGGCGCCCAGCCGACAACAACAGCCCTTGTTTCACCGCTCGTGCTCTCGTCATCCATATTCGCGACGACGGAGTCTCTGTCGTTTCTGACCGCTTTGGTTGGAAAAGCGAACACCCCGCATCGTCCCACAGCTACGTACTTCTCTAAGTTACTTACCGTCGAGTGCTGAGATAAACCCCTTCGGCCGCCTGCGGGATGCTCCGGCAGCAGTGAGTCTCCAATATTGTGGATTAAGACACCCCGCTGTTCTTCCTCGCCCGACAGCCGCTATAAAGGACGTATCCCCCCCCCCAATCACCTCGGAATTGGTGTCTTTTCCCGTCCCGGGTGGTAGGAATTCTGATTGGGAGGGTGATAATTGGTGGTTCAGGGACAAATTGCAAACAGGGGCTCGTTTCTGGAGCCATCGAGGTCTCACTTGAGCTGATATCGCCATACGCTG
>NT_165978.1:1086498-1096707 GCF_000143365.1 Chaetomium globosum CBS 148.51
TGGCTCGAGTTTCTCGCCCCCCATATTCTCCCAGAGGCGCGGTCACGGACGCTTGGCGAGCACTCGGCTTCTCCATACATGCGCTCAACTCGCGGGCGCTCACGGTTGGCCACTCCTCCACTTGCCGTCCTAAGTTGTCTTCCTCATCCGACAAGCCCAGCTCATCGTCGCTCGTTTTGCCCTTGCTCTCATTACTGCGGTTCTGAACGAGCCGCCACGGCTCGAGCTGCGAGATGATGCCTACAACGAACAGTGGAAAGGTAACGGCAATTTCAAAGCGAAAACAGCGGCTCAGAGGGTAAGTAACAGTGTCTTCGGCCCAAACACTCGGCAAGGTCCCGAAAGGGAACGGTAAGCCCGCCGAGCGCTGCTCTAGTGCAGGCGACAGCGACTACAAAAGCTCCTTGGGCAGCAAGGCTAACCGGAGGAGTCATGAGATACAATATCAAAACGGCCGTCCCAAGAGCCGTAAGAAAGACAGAGCGGAAGAAGGTGTGCACCCGGTTCGTCCTCATGCCGACGAGTGTGTGGGCAACGCCGGTGCCGAGAAGGGTGGTATCAGGATGTGATTCGCGGCTTAGTGGAAGCTTGTCTTCGAGAACTGTAGCTTCACATTTTCAGCGGTGGTTCATGAGATCTCTGTTAAGACTCACGAACCATTAAACAAAACGGCACCAGCATCATCTGATGGGGTTGGTAGCGTGCCGGTGCGTGTAGGGTGAGGAAACGAATAGGCTCCTGGCTTGGGAGACTGTTGTCCAGGCCGCCGAGTTGGCAAACGTTTAGACGCCCAAAACAAAACCGTAACTTGGCCGCAGAAGTCCGAGTGGCAGTTCGTGGATGCGGTTGTTGAATCTATCCAGTCGTGTCTATATGCGCCCAACCGCGCTATATGAGGCCAGCGCGTCGGCCAAGCCGCAATTTGTTCGACTGGATGGCAGCATCGCGGAAGAGATGAGCAAAGGCGACAACGTCCATGACTCGACGTCGAGTTTTGAGTTGCATTGAAGGCGCCAGGGCTGAAAACGAGGTGCAGGGGACAGGGTCCGGGGCTTGACGGCGTTCGAATCGGGGGCCGTGACAGGGGTAAATATGCTTTTCCTTGTTGTTATACGGGAACATGTCGACTTCATCGGCCAAGCTGCTTGGATCCCAGTGGATTGAAGATAGCCTGTACACGACAATCCTCTCCTACTCCTCGGTCTCATTTCCCAGAGTATTCCCACTCGTCATCTATCGTGTTGTAGAGTATCGAAGACTGGCCCAACCAAGCACGGGCCTGCGGTTTGCGGCCGAAGCCGTAATTCTCCGACTGAGACAGAACTAACCCGGGCCGAAAGGAAGGATTCCGGGGACAGGATGTGACCAACCGTGGCGGGCTGAAGAGTGCTGGGCGAGCGTCGGTCGACCGCTAGTTAGTGAATGGCAGAGTTAGTTGGTCAAGCGGTCTGACATCCCAATTATCACATCCTTTGTTGGAGATTGGTATAATCTCTCCCAAAACATTCCTCCGTTGGCGAGCCAGTCGGTCTCAGAATCTAGGCAGTTGAGAAGAGATTAAAACTTGCAATGCCGAAGTCGATTCAATCGATTTCCACGCGGGTACCTGAACCTCGTCCGCATCGCCAAGCCACGGGATGTAACAAGATAGGTTAATCTGTCGATCTTCGCGCACATGCACGACCTAACGGGTTTTCGTGACCTGGTAGGAGAAGAGCCCTCGGGTTTGACAAGAAGCAAAGTGAGAAGAAAATCTGGAAAATTTGCGATTGTAAGCACATTAGCATTGGCCGAGGAACTTAGAGAGGAAGGGACAAACGACTTCCACTTCAGGATTGAGCTCCAGCCCCACACTCACCAGCCCCACTTCAGCAGCATCTTTTCCGTACGCTTTCCCGACCTGGACGAACACTTGGACCCAACCCTTCAGGTAAGTACATCAACTCCAGAAATCGAAGGATTGGGGCACTGGTCCATTCTCAAAATTGGACTACCTTGCCCTTATGTCTCTTCTGTCCAAGTCTGGTCTAGAATTGGGATACAGATATCCACCCCCAAAACACATGGGTGCTTGACATGAGCCTGACCATAGTTATTGTCAGTCATTCCCGAATTCACCACGCAGCCGGGCCGGGGAGTGACTGCGGATCTTTGCCAACAACAACACTAATTTTGCTTTCCCCGGGATGCTTCAGAAAAAACGAGGTCAAAGCCAGGCCAAAACGAGGCCAGTCCCATGCTGAAGCCCTCGCCTGAAAAACTACCCCATTTCCTCCGGTTCCGGGTTGAATCTCCGTGCCGCCCCGTACGAACCCGCCAGAAGAAAGAGAAGGACAAAAAAACAACAACACATTCCATGCCACTCCGGGCGTGAGATAAGCGCACATTCACCCAAACCCAACCGTTGCCTCGCCGATTCTAGGGCCCCGCAACACCATAATCTGCTTGTAAAGTGTTCACCGCCAGATATCCAGATGGGTCGTTATGCCAACGGTCTCCATCACCGACCCCCCACGCCGATTCCATACCACCCCGTGCTGAAGATCGTCTGCACTTGCCGAGACGAGACGAGACATTTTGTCTCACATGATCTTCCGAGCCTGCGGCGCCTTCAGCAGTCGGTAAGCCAGTCATCAAATCAATCAGATCAGTTGGTAGTTAGCCATGTTAGTTACTTGTAGTTAGACGGTCAGTCAGTCAGGCAGTCAGTTACTCTGTCCATCAGCAACTTAGCTTAGTCAACTTGTCAATTCAACAAGAAGACGAAACAGCAAAAGAAGTCTCAGAACTACCCACCCGACACAGATCATCGCGTCCAGTCTCGGAAGGGAACATATACCCGCCAGCATCCACCTTTCAACCAATTCCCCAATGCCGATTATCCGGACTGCCATGAAAACTAGAAGTCCATACTCTGTTCTCCTCATCGGCGGTCGAGCAAGCAGTTGATGCAACCGGGATCGGCACCTGAAAGCCGTCAAGATCGTCACACCGATATGTAAAGGGCCCGGCTGAAAAAGCCATGATATTCCACAAAAAAAGTCAACAAACACCATTCAAATGATCCGACGCCTAGCCCGCGATCCCCGCCCGTCTCATATCGTCACACGTCAAAAATAGTACACGCAGAAACCAGCTCGCCTTCCTCACCCCGACTTGAACCTATTCGGCCTCGGTGGAAACACAGCCGGAAATGTCGGGGCAGCCCGCCCCTGCTTGATGGACCGCGCCCGTGCTTGGCTATTCTCTTGCGGTTGCCCATTCGTAACTACTTTCCTCCCCCGTTCGTGATTCCGCTCCTCGGCCTCAGTCCTCGAGCGCCGTCCCTGATGGGCAATCCAGCTCAGCGGCTTAACAATAGGGGATAGAAGCAGCGAAACCAAAGACAACGCCGCCGCCACGGGGACCGAAAGCACCATCCAAAAGCCGCCGGCCATCGTCTCCAGGAGCCCCCACACGCCAGTATTGTTCCTAGCGGCGACGGCGGACAGCGCGATGACATCGTCGAGGCGTTGGCGCAGATCCGCCAGCCGGTGATCCGTGTCGCTGGTGAGGGTGCTGGTTTTTCTCTCATAGCGCCTCACTGCACGGACGACGCCGTCGATCTCCGGGCCGACGGCAGCACGCACGTCCCGCGCCACGTCCTCACGCAGTCGCTTAGCCGTCTGCTGCTGCTTCTGGCCGTCAATACAGTCGCAGCCTTCGCACCGGGGCCTCTCAGACTGCTCGAGCGCCCGCGCCTCGAGGTCCTGGATCCGCGCCAGGAGGTCGCGGTAGTTGGAGGCAGTGACCGACACCACCCGGTACGGGTTGGCGTTGACGATCCGTTGTAGGTGGAGTGTCCTCGCCAAGATCATTTTGATCAAATGCGAAACCGGTGGCATCTCGGCGGCCATCAGGAAGATTGCGAGGTTGAAGCTGGAGACCAGGTTTTCGGAAGGGGGGCTAAGGAGGTACCGGACCGAGTAGAGGAGGTATGTGGCAATGGCAGGGGCCAAGAAACATGTGGCCAGCGCCATTATTTCGAGGCTCTGTAACCTATCCAGAGCTTCGTCCGCCTGGCGTGTTCGGTCATACTTGTCCACCTTTGACCGATGTATGCCGTTTACTGACTCGGAGTCGCTGTCGGATTTGATCGCCGATTCGTCGTCTTGTGCTTTAAGTGATTCCTCAAGGGCCGGCTCATTGTCCTCCCGAACCTGCTGGGCCAAGCTGTACCATTTCCTACGGACAATGAATGCGTGCCCTTGAATTTCCCACCACATGCATGTGAGGGCTAAGGATCACTTACCATGGCGCCGTTACAGACCAGTGGAGGAAGATGGTAGCAAGAAATAGTAGGATGAGGTCGCTGAAGAAGGCTGTTCCGTTCTCAAAGAACAGTCCTGCGATGGGAGGGACCGAAGCAAACATGATAGGTAACAACGACTTCCATGTTGTCGGCTCGCGGTTAACCTCCGGCCCGGGATCAGCGATCTCTTCATGGAAATCTTGGACTGCTTCATTGATGCTATATTGCGAGAAAGTGGAGCTGCGGCGGTGGATATAGTTCTCAGGCGGTGGTATTCTTGGGCCGGGAGGTCCGGGTGGTCCGGCCGTAGAGGACCGACGCATGGCCCCGGGGTTGGCACGGTCGCCGAACTTACGGTTACGGAGGACTCCGGGAGAGTCCGGAGCTGAGGACGCCGACGAGCTAACAGCCGGGCTACCAGCCTCCGGTCTGGCGGAGGCCATAGCAAGCTGAACGAGCGGAGGGTGGCTCCTTCTTCAATTGCATGTATTGTCACGCTGTTTGAGCGGGTGGAAGCGATGAACGATGCTGAGTGGTCCGGATGGCAGTGACGTAATCGGCGAGTTACCAGAACGGAGGAAGAACTGCTGTCTCACCTCATCCGTCGCGTCGTGTTTGAAGTCGAACGGCGTCACAGATATTATCGATCATTATGGGGGCATGATTGAGTGCCGAGAAGTCTGACGGCCTGAACGTTGTTTGTCTTGGAAGAGGAAAGCGTACTCGTGCGCCACCTGCCCGAGACGAATCTCTGTCTCGCCTTGCGACTTCCCAAACCGGATTTGTGGCGGGGTGTCCCAACCCCGAAGCCGACATCAGCAAACCTGGGCAAGGTTCCTCATATCACGATATACGCCGGAGATTCCTCGTATAAACTCATGGATATGGATAGACATAGTACGCCCGCCCGTACTACAGTAGTAAACACCGGGTGGATAAAACGCTTGTTATCGTCAGAGGTGATGATTGCGCTGTTAGTCAACCCTAACCCTATTTCATCTCCGTGCTCACCATGCTCAAAACTTCTCCTGTGATCAATACATAGTGGCGAAAAGTTGTGAACTTGGCCTGGAGGACGAGGTTGCAATTGCGGCCATGCAAACGGCCTTCGAAGCTCACAAGCTGCATCGTTGCGTCTGATGGTTTGGTTTCGTAAAAGGAATGCCAACTCTTGCGCTTGCTTCTTCGGATCAGTCAGTTGGTCTTGCTGCCATAAACATGCACTAAGCCTCTTTTAGATAGGCTGAACTTCTCTGGCTTGCGCGACCTGTTGCCCTCGAAAACCATTCAAGATCGCACCCGCGGATTGGCAAAATCCAGACACCCAATTGAACCCACCCATTTTTTGCGGCACACTCGCGCGGCGCCTTTCTGGCCTTCCTCTTTCTAGCCTGTATCTTCATTGACGCGGTGGAACGTGACCCATCTCCGTCACTTAGTACTAGGCGTGCAAACGCTAGTCTCGGGGCAATTTCAAGGTTTGCTTTTGATCAGGTGGAGAAAGCCATTGGAATTTGTGGCTCTCGTGTGTCCTGGAGGTTTTAGCAGAACAGCGGCCGACTGGGTCCCTCGTTCTGGAGACCGGCCGGGGAATAACTTGCTCGGAGAAGGGGGGAAACCGGCATCCTAGCTCTTCGGAGGCCGTCTCGGCGGCCGCCACTGCCAGATCTTCCCCACGGCTTCACCCACGGCACCCGCTGCCCACCCCCGGTCCCAGGAAGCGCTTGCCCTCGATGCAGCGACCGAGGTTCAATTGCCAACAGCAGCAATTTCAACCCTGCCGCCACCGTCGCAACAGCCCCCCAATTCCCCACCCGCTGCGACGTCGCCAATAACCCACCACCACCAGCCATCGCGAGAACACCATCTTCTACGAAGGGGCCTCGGCGGCGCCCCGGACACGTTTCTGCAATCGCCCTTCCGCACCCGCCGTGCCGGTGTCCCGCTCAGGCAGCTTCACCCGGCGCGCCTCTGGAATCCGACCAACTCGACCCCGAGAAACTTGGAACCCCCGACCACCCGGCCACGGCGTCTGTCCACACCGCCACCTCCGCCGGTCCCGCTCGCGCGCCCTACACTTGACGTCACCGAGTACGCGCCCGAAGCCCCCGGCACCTCCGCCGGCGATTACCCGCTCTTGACAGTCCCGGAACAGCGCGAGGTCCGGTCTGCGCTTTCCAACAGGGCCAGTCTCCATCTTGATCGCGTCGCCGGGGCCGAACAGCGCGCCAGCCTGCCGCCCTCGTTACGCCATTCGTACGACGGGAAGCGCGCGAGCCACACGCCATCGCCGGTCGAGGAACCAGAGGCAGGCCCCTCAACCAACCGACACGCCGCGCACCTGGTGGTCCCTGAGGTCCGGAAGTACAGGGGAAGAGGCCTGAGCTTTACGAAGCTGCAAGCACCGATCGGGCTCAGCTTCAGACCGGGGTCAAAGCAGAAGGAGGATAAGGGCAAAGGGAAGGAAGTCATGGCGCCGCCCGAGGATGCCGGGGATGGCTTCACGCCGGACCTGGAACGCGGACCGGACGTTATGAACCATCGTCACTCGACGGCTTCTGGGATATCTGGCATCGGGTCGGCGATTTCTTCGAGCGATTCGTCTATCATGGGAGACCCAGATCAACCGCCAGACAATGGAGAAGAATGGGGACCGCAGCATCCGTGTTATCCGCACTTGAATCCGCATGTCCCGACGGACTCTCCCGAGTATGCCAACACGCGCATCATCAGGGTCCGCCGGGATTGGCTGCTCGAGGGTGACCTTGCGCCCACGTTCTCTAATCTGTATCCGGACATTTTGGATCCCGCGGGCGTCTCAGAGCAAGAGTTCCGCCGCATCATCGACAAGCTCAACGGTGAACTGGTCCCCATATTCAGCCCGTACGCTTGGAGGAATATCCTGGACAACGTCCTGGGCCTGGCGACCGGGTGGCTCTGGGATGACCTTGGTTTCACAGCTGCCAAGGCACGTCTTCGGAAGCTCGAGGAGTGGATCGAGCAGTGGAACTCCGACATGGAGAAGGGGATGGACTCGGAGGAGGGCATGATTCCACCCAAGATTGTGCCGCTGCGGCGGACGGGGTACATGACTGTATGTCTAATCAACCACTGAGATTTTGTTGATGGGCGCTAACCTCCGCAGCTCGACATCCAAATACCCGATCCCGAACTTGCGCCTGCGTCTCCAACGACGGCCACTCCGTCGCGGGACGGGCCGGACTCTCTTCCAGTTGAATCTCCTGCTGCCGTTACAGCTTGATATCCACGCCAAGCCTGTTTTCCATTTTCTCATGTTTCCTTCACGTATACCCCTTGGTCGGTCTCCCAATGACTGATTGAGTTCATGCGCATACCCATACCCGTACTTAATGTTCTATTCACCATCTGGGACGGTTATCTTTAGATGTCATTGTCCCCAGAGCAAGAACGTGGCGTTGTGGTTAGTTATTGTATGTGCCACTTGCTAGTTTCCTGGAAAGACGTATGTATAACCTAGGAAGAAGTGTGGCCTGTATACCGGTTATCTGATTCATTATCTCATCTCCAAGGCTGGTAGCAAAGCTGTTCTGTGAACACTTGAAGAGTCCGTCAAGCCGTCATGTCCACATCATTCATTACATGGCACACAATAAACCCAGCACCCGCAGAGCCTCCCGACCTTCCCACAAAAGCAAATGCCGAACCGAGACGATCCCAAAGCTCATTGACAATCCTGGCACCCCACGCCCGGCCTGCCGGCTGTTGTCTCACCCCTGCGACGGCGGGGCGCGAATGAGTCACAACAGACGAAAAAGAGATGAAAGCAGACACAACATTGCCACACACACAGCCCATTCGCTTGTTCCCCCTTCTCTTTATCAGGCACACCCCTGAAACACAAAAGCAAGCAACAAGCAGGAAGCAAAGAAAGCGATTTGGCGCAGCGGAAGCGCGCCGGGCTCATAACCCGGAGGTCACTCGATCGAAACGAGTAATCGCTAGCTTCAATTTTTTGGGTTGGTTTTCTCTGGTGTTCAAGAGTCGGTATTCGCATCTTGAAGTTTTGCTCCCAGACCCCATCCCCACAACTATTCAGGGTTAGGGCCGTGAATCAGCAGAGATCTTCAATGCTTTTTCAAAATTGTTTAATTTTTTCCGTTTCCTACCGATTGCAATGAGTAATCCCTAGGTAGCTTCACTTTTCTGAGTTTGGTTGTGGTGTTCAAAGTCAGCATACACATCTTTTTTTGAAGTTTGCTCGCAACCCCACCACTAGTCAGGGTTAGGGCCGTGAGCCAGCAGAGGCAGAGCCATCTTCAACACTTTTTATCAACTTGATAATGAATTTTTTTTCATTTTTACTATTTTCATGATCTCAAAGTCGCTCAATAGAGAGTGTATTCGTGGTGTTTCAGATCAACACTTGCAACAACATATCCCAGCCTATGTCTACCATCTCATCGCTCATCACTCCTCAGAAACGTGGAAACATACGCTTTCATTTAAGGGGGATCACGCATTATACGGCATGAATACCCCAACTGCGTGATGCGGACAGTGCCGAAATAACCATCTATGGATATCAATATACCTACACAGTAGGTCCATCCAAAATCTACAGCCACCCACCACCCACAACCCCCCAAATCCCACAATCACCCCACCAACACCTCCCTCGGCGTGCCCTTCTTCGCCCACTCCCTCAACTCATTCTTCTTGATCTTGCCCGTGCTGGTCTTGGGCAGCTCGCGCACGATCTCGACCTCGCGCGGCACCATGAACTTGCTGATGGCGCTGTGCGTGCGCGCCCACTCAATCACCTCGCTGCCGCGCAGCTCCGTCTGCGCGGCCCCCTTCACCGTGACATAGGCCTTGGGCCGCTCGCCCCAGTGCGAGTCTGGCACCGCCACCACGCCGGCTTCCAGGATGGCTGGGTGCTCGACGAGCATGGATTCGAGCGCGACCGAGGAGATGTTTTCGCCGCCTGTTGGGGGGTGGGGGTGGTTGGTTAGTAGGGGTTTATAGTTGTGTCGTGGGTTTGGGTTTGGGGGCTCACCTGAGATGATGATGTCCTTCGCGCGGTCCTGTATCTGGATGCTCCCGTCGGGGTGCAGAACCGCCAGGTCGCCCGAGTGCAGCACGCCGCCCGCGAACAGCTTGCGCGTCGCCTCGGCGTCCTTGTAGTAGCCCTTGCAGCAGATGTTCCCCGAGAACACGATCTCGCCGATTTCCTTTCCGTCCTTGGCCACGTCGATGAGCACGCCCTCTGGTTGGTCGGCCTTAATGACGCGCGCCGGGAGGGCGGTTAAGAAGCCATGCCCCTGACGCGCCATGCTGGCGTATTTCTCGTGCTTGGGGAGCTGGTCCCATTCCGGCAGCATGTACCCCCGCGTGATGGGGCCGTAGGTTTCCGTCAGGCCGTAGACGTGGACCGGGAGCAGGTTGAGGTTCGTCATTTGCTCGAAGAGGTGCGCGGTCGGTGGGCTGGCGGCTACGGTCACCCGGACCGGGCGGGGGAGGACCTCGGCGTCGGCGTGGGCGCAGAGCAAGGTGTTGACGGTGGGTGCGGCATTGAAGTGCGTGATGCCTTCTTCTTTGAGGAGTTTCCAGATCAGGGGATAGTCAATCTTGCGTAGGCAGAAGTGTGTGCCGCGGACGGCGCAGACAGACCAGGGAAATGTCCACCCGACGGCGTGGAACCTGTTGTCGGTCAGCGTATCGCGTTTCTGCATCATGATTTGGCTTGGGCTTACATCGGCAGGGTCCAGAGGTATTTACACCTCCCATCCGGGACGTTAAGCCCAGACTCGACGATATTTGCCAGCGAAGCGAGGTAGGCACCTCGATGCGTATACACCACACCTTTCGGCTTGGATGTCGTCCCGGACGTGAACGGAATGGCGATCATATCGTCCTCATCGGGAACCGTCTGCGAC
>NT_165978.1:1097581-1159477 GCF_000143365.1 Chaetomium globosum CBS 148.51
GTTAAACCGGGAGGGTGAGTTGAATGTGGGATGAAAGGTTGAGAATGCAGGAGAAGAGAAAATGCCGGGTGGTGTGCAGCTTGTGCTCGGGGGAAAGTGACATGGAGTTTCTACCACGGACCGGGGCCGGTGTGTCTCGTGCCGATCAAAGCCGCCGTTGGACCGAATGAAGAAGAGCACGGGCGGTGTCCGGGGATAGCTAACTGTCTTAAATGGTTTGGGGTCTCAGCCGGAAGAGCAAGAGAAAGTTACATATATATTCCGGTGTTTCCGTCTCGAGTCAGCCGGCAACGATAAAGACAAAAAGCACACCTTCCTGCCGTCCGGTTGCCGTCTCAAATTCCTCGGCCAGCACCGTCACGGCAACGAACCCCGACCCCGGTTTCTCTCCGCATTTCCCCGTTTCGTTCGTCCTGTTCCAGGCCTACGGCGGTGCAGCTGCTAAACCCGCTAAACCCTATCTGGTAGTTAAAGCGGCCCCCGCACTAATTTGGGGTTGTGGGAGCCGACCACCAAAGAAAGCCGAACTCCAAGTGTACGTGGAGATGCCGACCAAACCTCCGACGAGAGGAAGGAAAAAAGACAATCGGAAGCCCAAATCTTTTTTTGGTTTATTTTATCTGATTTATTTTGCTCTGTTTTCTTTTTTACTTTCTTCTTTCCCGATTCCCGATTTCTTGTTCTCCTTTCTAGTTCTGTTTTTCTTTTTGGTCTACTCAGACCGCGTTTGCACAGCAGGTTGTTTTGATTTCATTGGCGAAGACGTTCACCTTTCCTCCGTGCGCCGCCTTTTCCCACTGCGCCGCCCCTTTCCAAGTGCTAGACCTCCGAGGCATAAGGCAACCGAAGTGAAGTGGCCGCTTTGAGAAAGGAAAACTCGACCCGGGGACCCGTCGTCAAGTGCTGGCCGTTACCGTGTCTAAGAAAACTTGCGGTCTCGCCCTGCATCCAACGATCCCGCCGCGATTCCACCTTCTCTTCTCTCCTCAGTATTCCAACCAAACATCTTTTTCGTCCATCCGGGCTACGACGAGGACTTCATGTCGGCGACATTCCTATCCCTCCCCTGTCTCGATGATGGCGGTGTTTGCTTTGACACCGCCCTTGTGGCCTGCGGTCTCATAGCCTGCAATCAATGGTCCGGCTTCTTCTCCACCGACAAGCTTGGACAGACACGCGTCGACCGGCCCGCGGACGGCATTCTTCGTGGTCACCCATACTACTACTTCCACCTTCCGACACCGGGGTCTGAGTCTCCAGGCGCCACCTCTTCCGATCCCACATCTCCTACGTCACCATATCCCATCACCCCCCGCTTCTCGGACTAGACCTTCCCGCATCACGACCTCCCCGTGCACTGGGCACGCCTGCAACTGCAAACGAATGCAAACGTCCAGCCCATGGCCGTAGGCCAGCGTGCCAGCTTCTGCGTTGCAACTAACTATTCCCACGGCGTTGACGTCGCGCGCTGCGTCCCCCCCAACGAGCACGAATGGTGGGATCGTAACCTGATGGACCGGTACGGCCGTTCCTCCATGCTCCCCTTCTCTACACAATCCCAGGACTCCCCGGCGAACCTAGTGCCCCTGCGTTCCGCCTTCCACCGCGTATTCGACGAGCGTCACCTCTGTTTTGCTCCCAAGGTCGTGGACGGTTCAGATTTTGACGACTGTCGACGAGAGAGATCTGCCAGCGCCTGCTACCTCCTCCCAGCCTCCCCGGAACCAAACCCGCCTCCTGATCCACGATCGTTGTCCCATCTCCCAACGGTCCAGGTCGCGGGCCTCTGGCACAACCGCGGCCTGCACGCTTTCCCCCCAGGTCTCTCAAAAGAGTGTCTTTTTGCACGCTTCGCCTACACCATCCTCAGCCCCGCCGTCTTTTCCTCCACTTTTCTGTCAGGAACCAGGGTATCCCGGTGTCTCCGCGTTTGGGAGCCTGTGGTGCAGATCACGAACACCAAGATATTGGGCTCTGCTGATTGCCGGAGGATAGCGCGCACGGTTTGGTCTAGGCATTCTGGCGACGGCGACGAGGGCGGATGCGAGGTGGAGGGCGGGTTATTGGCTCAGTTTGACCCGGATCCTGCTTATGCGACAAACGGGGACGAGGAAGAACGGGGGCGTGGGCGTAAGCGTGTTTTGATGTCGTAGAAAACTAACGAGAAGTGAAATTTGTGACGGACCTACTCCAGGACCCCGTCCTGTTAGGGTTCAGCTTTGGTTGAAGGTAATCTTGCAAGGGTGTTTAGGTTCGGTGCAGCCAAAGGGTGCACAACAAAGACTTGTCTCAACAGTAGGCTTTCGAGCTTGTAGCGAACTGTAGTTGTGATTGCTAACTGGAGAACTCCCAGAGCTCTCCAGAACGAGTGACTATATACCTAGCTAATTCCAGGGTGCTCAGTGTGCTCAGTCTGCCCTTGGCGACTGAGCTCACTGATCACTGTCGAGCTATTGTTATCCTGATTGGTGATCTTTACCTGGTGCTCAGTGTGCTCAGTCTCGGCTTGGTGACTGAGCTCACTGATCACCTCGATCACCTTCCTGGCTCCCTGATTGGTCCTTTTAATGATTGCCTCGGGGCGTCCCGCGACCCGAGGTCCCTCCTGTTGGCATATTCGTGACACAACTACGCCATCCCCCCAAGAGAGGAAAATAAACGGAAGATGAAGATGAGAAATACTTACGAAATGCTTTATTTATTATTTTTTTTTTTGAGGACAAACAAAGATTTAGCACTGTTATGTATTGTCATATATCACATATCGGCACACAGAAACACACCAAGTGACGAAACAACGCTTATTCCACATTCGCTCAATCATAACTATCATAATAACCCTGACGGGATTCCCTCAGAAACAGGAGCCAGCATTTTTGCGGCATAAAGGTAGCATACATCATCAGCCACTTAAAAAAACACACACCATTCACCCACACCCAAGCCAAACCAACCGCCTACTCCTTGCGGATCAGGCTGTCAAACAGGGGCTTGAGGCTCTTGGCGCTCTTCTTGGGGTAGCGCTTCTGGTCGTTCTCGTAGTCGACGTAGGTGACGCCGAAGCGGGTCTCGTAGCCCTCGGCCCACTCAAAGTTGTCCATGAGCGACCAGGCCATGTAGCCCATGACGTTGACGCCGTCCTCGGACGAGGCCAGGGCCATGGCGCGGACGTAGTCGTCAAAGTACTTGACGCGGAAGTCGTCCTCGACGATCTGCTCGAGCGACATGTCGTTCTCGCCCTTGAGTGACGTGCCGTTCTCCGTCACGTAGATCTTGGGGTACCCGTACCGCTTGCTGAGCCAGTTGAGCAGGTCCCGGAACCCCTGCGCGTGCGGCCGCAGCCAGAAGGACTGCGTCTCGGGCCCGATGCAGTCGCCGTTCTTGTTGTAGAAGAGCGTCTCGAGGTTGCCGAGGAAGTCGTCCTCGGGCGGCACGCCCTTCTTGTGCTTGATGTAGTTGGCCGTGTAGTGGTTCATGCCGTAGAAGTCGTTGGAGCCCTTGACGAGCGCAACCTCCTCGGGCGTCCACTCGGGCAAGCGGTCGCCGAGCTGCTTGCGCATCGACTCGGGGTAGTGGCCGAAGTAGATGGGGTCGGCAAACCACGAGATGGCGAACTCGATCTTGCGGTCGCACGCCTCGACGTCGAGCGGGTCCTCGGGGTCCCAGGGGAGGGTGGCGTCACCGTTCAGGGTGATGCCGATCTCACCGCCCTGCGTGGGCTTGAACTCCTCGCGGTACACCTTGACGGCCTTGCCGTGGGCGACCAGGAGGTTGTGGCCGACGATCCACGGCTCGCGCGAGCTGTCACCGACGGCCGACTTGGCGCGGTTCGACGTGCGGCCGGGGGCGAAGTAGCCGCTGTTGTAGCCCAGGATGGACGAGCACCACGGCTCGTTGAAGGTGATCCAGTGCTTGCACTTGGGGATGGCCTTGAACATGACGCGAGCGTAGTGCTCAAAGTCGGCCGTGAACTCCTCCTTGTTCAGGAAACCGCCGTAGCGCTTGTCCAGTCCGTCGGGGATATCCCAGTGGAGGAGAGTGATGAAGGGCTCGATGCCGGCGGCGATCAGGTCGTCGACGAACTTGACATAGTGGTCGATGCCCTTCTGGTTGATGGGGTCGTTGCGACCGCCGATAGGGATGATACGCGACCAGGCAATGGAGAAGCGGTAGGCGCGGGCACCTACAGACTTGAGCAGCTCAATGTCCTCCTTGGTGCGCTTATACGAGTCGCAGGCGACAACACCGGAGCTACCGTCGGCAATCTTGCCGGGGATAGCGCAGAAGGTGTCCCAGATGGACGGGCCACGGCCATCCTCGTGGATGGAACCCTCGATCTGATACCTAGTAGGGGGGGAGATTGTTGTCAGTCAAGACTTCAAAGGTTGGTGCTTCCTCCTGAAGCTATCTAGGTAGATAGGTATCAGATAGGATAAGACAAAAAGTAGACTTACGAGGCAGTGGCAAAGCCCCACTGGAAGTCCTTGGGAAGAGACATTGTGTATTTGAGATGGTGTGGGAGGGTATGAAGGGAGAAGATGAAGACGAGAGAGTGCTTACCAGGACCTTGAGAGCCCGAAGGGGGCGGCTTGCCCTTCTTTAAATAATCATGGAAACCATCACCGCTGTTTCATGCCATTATCCCCCCCAATTCTCCCGCGCGCTTCGGACCGTCAACACCGAGAGAGCTAGGCATAGACTGATGCGAGATGCGGGCCATGATCCAGCTAGCCGTGTGCAACGTTTGCGCACAGCCATGAACCATCCATGAGTGATGCGCGTAGCCGGGGTCCCGACAAGGACCCGTGGACCCCCCACCGCGGGGTAAGATAGCCCTGGTAAAACCGAGTCCAACGGAGCGCCGTCAGTGGTCGACGGCCAGTGACCCGATGGTTGATGTGGGAAAGCATGCAGGGCCCTGTCAAAATGCACGAAATTGCGGAGAACAGGGCTCGAGCCGGGGCCAGAAACCCTCGAACCCCACCAATCCCACCAATCCCACCAACCCCCAATAGGAAAACTGCCCAGCCCTTGGGCGCTCGGAAGAACAACCCGAAACACACCTTCTCGAAACAAAATCGAGCGTGGCACTCCGGGTACCCAGGTACCTTACATAAAGAGGCTCTTTCGGCCGAGAGCTGCAGGAGCTCCAGCATCGACATATGCTCTCCCACTGCTCGGAGATGGCCAATGCCCCCCTCAAACCCCCGCTGGATGATGCCGAAAGTCGCTCATGCTGCTCTCTCCACCCTAGAATCTGTTTCCGGAATCACGGCCCGTGAAGGGCCACAGCAAGGACCTTGGCTGGGTAAACTTCGGTATAACTAGGGGTGGCTGCGGCCAAAACATGGTCACGAGCAGGGGCGTCGTTTTATGCAGCCAAACCACGGCACCACACCGCCCGCGCCGAGACGAGCCTCTTTCAACCGCCAACCCAAAACATGGTTGGCAATCGCTTGCATGGCACGGCACACCGTCGCTAGCTTTGACTAGCGATCGCGTCTATCTGGCAAAACTCCGGAGCGGTTCGTGCAGTGGCCAGTCGCTTCCTACCGATGGCTAAACCCCGGCCATTCTGGCGATTCACAAAGCTTCGCTCACAGTGGACCGAAGCGGCTGACCACGGTTCGGCCGCCGGCGTGAGATCCCGTCAGCGAAGGGGGTGGACGACTGCTTTAAATTCTTATGAGCGACGGCAATACCGGCTGCCCATTCCGGAGCATGAACATCGATGGCCTGTTTACTTGGGTCATGGTGTGTAAGTCGTCAAACGGCTAGACTGCTGTGGCCATGGCAACCACTCCGGCAATTCTTGTTGTTTTTGATTGACGATCTCTACCACCTCAAGTAGGTTACCCACGCGGCTCTGTCGACCCATCATTGCCGCCCGGGACAGCCTGAAAACCATGAAACGTTACGAGAGCTGCCTCCAAGTGACAAGTCCAACCAGATGTTCGAAAATATGTTGGTTCCTGCCTTCATAATCTCCGGCTACAGTCCCCTGATTGCCCAATCATCCCTCCAGGTAAACGCCAACTACGCCGATCGACCTCTCGCGACGACCTGCCAACCGTATAGGGCTTGGTGCATGCGCCCCGTCCCGCGTTGGGGACTGTTTTCGCCTTGATCTTCGAAGCGAGCCGCATAAGCCCCCCAAAACCACCTAACCTCCCGGCAAATAGGAGATAGCCTAGCCTTTTGCCAGGCACAGAACGCAACACTCACTCACGACGCGCTTCCCTCCATCCTTTCATCCTCAACGGCCCCCTCAATCTCCTCGGCCTTCCGTTTTCGCGGACTCTCACCACTGTCATCATCATCCCCACTCCACTCAACAATCTCCCACTCAATCCTCACTCTGCCCTTCGGAACCGCAGCCCTGCCCCTGGCCTGACGCAGAAGTTCCCCTAGTCTACTCCCCTCGGTAAGCGTATCCAGCCACGACAACACCCCAACACTCCCCACCACCCCCTTCTCCTCCCCAGCAGCGGCACCAGCGCCAGCCGCGGACGACAGGTTCTGGCTCGGGCTCGGACTGGGACTACCACAGGGCAGGCCCAGCCCCGCCAACAAGCCCAGCTCCTCCAGATCCGCCAAGTCCTCCGGCAGCAGGCTGCCGAGGGTCAGGCAGATGAAGTCGGCCTCGGCGGGGGGCGACTCGGACCAGAAGGACAGCGGCGTGCCGCAGAACCCGCAAAAGTACCGCCGAGTATGGCCCTGCCATCCTCCTCCTCGATCGGTGCGGTCTCCTCATGCTTCTGTATCTTTACCCATGCCGTTCCTATTCCGTGTTCAGAGAGCTCGGGTGGGGTCGTATGCCCGGTGGATCATGGCGTTTGTTTCATCGAGTTGTTTCGGGAGGGCGGTTCAGCGGTAGTATCGAACGAGCACTAGAAGGTAGGCGGTCAGCGCAGTGCCCATGCTTGAGCCTGTCGCCCGGCGGGGTGGGGGTGGTTAGTTAGGTAGGTTCTTTTTATAACTAGTTGTTGGGGGAGTGGGAGGTGGCCTACGATGTGAAGGGTGCGGGTGGAATAGGATCTGGGCGGTTTGCGTGGCTGGTTGGTCTGGAGGGAGTTGGATCATGTAGAGGTTGCGGCCGCAGTGGCAGCCGCCACGGATGGGACGGTTGAAGCTCATTGTTTGTGCGACTGTTTAGGTAGGTTCCGACGTCTTACGCTCGGAAAAAAAACAATAGGCTCGGAATTAATGGTAGCCTTGGTGTAGGATGATGGTTGCAGGTAAAAAAGTTTTGCGAGCTTCGAAATATGTCGGTTGCTGGTCGATGACAACACCGGTCGGCCGATCGCCTGGTCCTTTCAAGATGATGATCGTTGGCAGTCGGGCCAACGCAAAGCAGCCAGCCCTACTAAGCTTAGGGACCGCACGTCTTGTGCAAGAAGTTAATGGTGAAAGCACCCAAAAATGCTTCGTGTAATTATCCGAACCCGATCAAAGATCGTTGGTGGTGGGCAGGCATTTAATTTACATCATGGGAGAGACCATCTGGATAACTAACTAATGGTTCCATCACTTACATCACCGATTTTAGTTTGTGCTGGGGGGGCACCCCCACATTGGCGGTGCGGAGCTTTCCGTTTGTGGTTACCATACACCAAAGCAACTCCAGGCGAGGGGAGGCTCCCATTCCTCCACGCTGGAAGACCCTCTTCCCGAGGCAGGCCAGATGTGTTCTGGAAAAGTCACAAAAAACATCGGTGTGTCCGAAGAAGGAAAGTTGGTTCCTCCATTGATTTGCGAATTTTCCAGTGAAGCGATGGGTTTGACATGGGTTGCATCATCTCTCGCCAACATAACTATGTCAGAAACTGGGACATAACCGTGTAAATTACAAATACGTCGTACCGATTATGATCCATTGCTCGACCTACTTCCAACGTGATGGATAAACGGTCAATAAGCTTCGAAAATGGTCAGGAATAAATCCAACCTACTTACTTCCTTCTTGAGACCAATTCACTGTTTAAAGCCTTTTCGGTCTGTGTATCATGTTATCAAGTTGCTCTGTCGGCGATGCACAAGCCGGGAAGCTGGTAGTGGGTCTTGACTGACCGCCCGGCAGTTTTGGCCGCCGAGCCTTCCAATTTAGCTCCTGTCGCGTCGACCTCTCCTTCACACGCGCCAGGCGAACTCCAACTCTGCATCTCCCAACTTTCCATCTGTGGATCGGATCCATCGCTCAATCATTCCACATCCAAGAGCGATAAAATAACGCGAAATCATGGCAGCCATGTAAGTCTCAAATTTTAGGTTTCCACATTATTTCCGTGCAGCCCTCCAATTCCGTCGCCCACAGCGCATTCTCGGTTCGACGGACAGGTAGCTGACAAGCCGCCAGCGAGAGCTTCGATAACATCCATCTGGACTTATCCCGAGAGCATGGCAAGTGCAGGTTTGCCGAGAACGGCTTGGGGTGGAAGCCCGCGGGCGGCGGCGATACCTTCACCCTCGACTCAAGCAACATCGGTGGCGCACAATGGAGCAGAGCGGCCCGAGGCTACGAGGTGAAAATCCTGCAGCGGAATTCAGGAGTTCTTCAGCTGGACGGATTCCAACAAGAGGTAGGGATGACGCGGGCGGGTGCGGGCGTGGCGGACATCGGCTGACTTGGAGCAGGACTATGAACGCCTCAGCAAAATATTCAAGAACTGGTACAGCGCAACCCTCGAGAACAAGGAACACTCGCTGCGCGGCTGGAACTGGGGCAAAGCCGAGTTTGGAAAGGCTGAGATCTCGTTCAATGTGCAAAATCGACCCGCGTTCGAAATCCCATACTCGGAGATATCCAACACCAACCTGGCGGGTCGCAACGAAATCGCGGTCGAATTTTCTGTCGCTGACGCGGGCAAGTCCAACGGCCAAAATGGCGCCACACCGGGGAAGGGCAAGAAGGCCGCGGCCGGGAGAGACCAGCTCACGGAGATGAGGTTCTACATCCCCGGCACAACGACTCGGAAAGAAGCCGAAGGCAGCAATGCTGGGAGCGGCGTGGACGAGGAGGAGAAGAGCGCCGTCACCCTCTTCTACGATACTCTTATTGAGAAAGCGGATATTGGGGAGACGGCTGGCGATACGATCGCTACCTTCCTGGATGTCCTGCATCTCACACCAAGGTCCGTAGCACCTACCCTGACATTCTTCTGTCTTGTCTCTAACGGCCGTGTAGAGGTCGGTTCGACATCGACATGTACGATGCCTCTTTCCGCTTGCGGGGCAAAACGTACGACTACAAGATTCAGTACGAGGCTATCAAGAAGTTTATGGTCCTTCCCAAGCCCGACGACACCCACTTCATGCTGTGTATCGGCCTGGACCCGCCCCTTCGGCAGGGTCAAACGCGGTACCCATTCCTCATCATGCAGTTCAAGCAGGATGAGGAAGTTACGCTGGATCTCAACCTCGCCGAAGAGGAGCTCAACGGCAAATACAAGGACAAGCTGCAACCCCATTATGAACAGCCTCTGCACCAGGTTGTCGCCTATATCTTCAAGGGCCTGGCCAACAAGAAGATCACTGCACCCGCAAAGGACTTTACAACGTACGTTTTCCCAACCCTCTTGTTGACCGAAGAGTTGGCCTGCTGACACGCTTCTAGACACCGCCAGCAGTACGGCATCAAGTGCTCGATCAAAGCGAGCGAGGGTTTCCTCTACTGCTTGGAGAAGGCTTTCATGTTTGTGCCGAAGCCCGCCACCTACATCTCGTACGACCAGACGCAATCCATTACATTCTCCCGTGTGAATGGCGCCGTTTCGGCTCTGTCGACGTTCGATATCACGGTGCACATGAAGTCCGGCGCGGGGTCCTCGCAATTCAGCAATATCAATCGTGAGGACCTGAAGGCTCTCGAGGACTTCTTCAAGTTGAAGGGTCTGCGTGTTAAGAACGAGATTGATGAGGAGACGACACTTATGGCTGCGGCCCTGAGAGACGAGGCCATGGCCAGCTCGGACGAGGAGGTCGTCGGGGCTAAGGCCGACCGTGGCTCGGCGGATGAGGACGAAGAAAGCGTGGACGAGGACTTCCGTTCTCAGACCGAGAGCGACGTTGCTGAGGAGTACGACAGCAACCACGAGAGCGACGGGTCTGGCAGTGCCGAAAGCGATGTTGACAACCAGGTCGATGACGATGACGACGAGGACATGGACGACGACGACGAGGACGATGAGGAGGAGCGGCCGAAGAAGAAGAAGAAGACTGGTTAGGTGACAGTGGAGATTGATATTTCAGCCCAGATTTCAGCGAGTGGCCACGCGGACGTTTGAAGAAGACGGCTCGGGTTCGATTTGAGTGAAGTTTACAGGATGGCGTTGGGGATCGGAAATCAGCAGCATGAGGTACCATGCAAGGGTTTGATTGTATAAAGTTTTGGTTGGGTAGACGACGATGTACGAATCAGAGGAGGCATCGAGTTTCGGAGCGTCATACACTCTACTCTGCCCACATATCTGTACATCGAGCGGGTTGTTGCAGCCGGACAGATGCTTGAGAAGGTGCAACCATTGCCACTTAGCGAGGTACATCCGCTTGTGACTGATACAATGCGAGTGGCCGAAGTATGATCCCATGAGAGATTATTTTGCATATCTTTTTTTTTTTTCTCTCTTTTGTCTTTTCTCTCACTTCATTCATACCGAGACCTGAAGCTGGGCTTCTCTTACCGGAATTCCGGTCGTTGATTCCTTCGGCTCTTGCCGAGCTAAATTTACCCTATCAGAGAAAATTGAAGGCCCAGGCCAACATGGACCGTGCGTCATAACCCCCCACCATGTTCACCAGACTGTGCGTGAGCTGTCCATTTTTTTACTTTTTCGATTTCGGTGCCCCACCTGAACCCAGTCGCACTGCACGGCATTCCTCAAGTCTTTGTTCGGCCTTTGCTAACAACAGCTCCTGCAACCTCGCCCATTCTCCCTATCGTGATTACCGTTGATATCGACCTCACCGCCCTATACTGCACTCCCTCAGATCAATTTCCCTGCTCTCTTATCACCGTAACTTTGCAGACGATGGTGGCTTGCTAAAGGAGTTGATTCATGTGTGGCGGGCACTGCATTTGTTGTTGACGTTCCTGAGAATGCCGAATACTTCCACCTTCACTACCTATCTGCTCGGGGTATAGCACTTCTTGCAATCACGCATTCAACCTGCTGGCATTATAAATCCACTCCAAAAACATACATTACCGTCTGGCAATGGACGCCCAGGTGAGTGATGTCAGTCGCGTGATTCCCCGCTGCCTGACCTTGCTGCCCCGCTATGGCAGGGGATGGGATAGAGTCACAGGCTTTGTTGTCGATGCCAACGGTGTCGACACCGCCATGCGGCCCCTGCAGTTCTTTAACCATTCTTGCGGAACCCGAACCCTATTAACGACCCGTCCTCTTGTAGATCGAGAATGCGATCGAGATCGCCTGGGACCCTACCTCCGACCAGGCGCTCAAAGGCCAAGCCTTCGAATTCCTGAACCAACTCCGCACCGATCCCCAGGCCTGGCAGGTCTGCATCGCTATCTTTACCCGAACCCCCCGAACATCCCCCGTTGTACGGCTGGTCTGCCTCGAAATAGTCAACCATGCCGTTTCCTCGCAGATCCTCGATGGCCAGGGCCTCGGTTTCCTCAAACAGTCCCTGCTCGAATACGTCGGGCGAGTTTACAGCGGCGACGCCCAGGATCAAGTCGACCCGGCACATCTACAGAACAAACTCACACAAACCTTGACCTATCTATTCGTCGGTCTGTACAAGGAAGGTTGGGAGAGCTTCATCGACGACTTCCTGGCCCTCGCCCAAAAAGAAAACAACCTCCCCGGGGTGGTCATGTACCTGCGTATCCTGGGCTCGATCCACGACGAAATCGCTGATCTTATGCTGAGCCGATCGGACAACGAGGCGAGGCGCAACAACGACCTCAAGGACTTGATTCGCGAGCGAGACATGCAGAAGATTGCCCAGTCCTGGCAGGATCTGCTGGCTCGGTACAGCCACCAAAACGACGGCGTGGTCGAGACAACGCTCAAGACCATCGGGAAATGGGTGAGCTGGATTGACATCCACCTCGTCATCAACCAGGAAATGATCAGCCTGGTGCTGCCACTGGTTGGCAGGACACACGCCGCCGGCAGCGGAGACAAGGTCAGGGACGCGGCCGTGGACACCTTCACCGAGATTGTGGCCAAGAAGATGAAGCCCAGCGACAAGGCTGAGATGATTACGTTTCTAAACCTCCGTGAGATCGTCTCTCAGCTTCTGGCGAGCCCGCCCCTCAACGAATGGAAGGGGACGCCGCGATACGACACGGACCTCGCCGAAGCTGTGGCCAAGCTGGTCAACACCCTCGTAGCTGATGTGGTCCGCGTCCTGGAAGATGGTAAAGTCGACAACGATACGAGGGGGAAGGCGGAACAGTTGCTCCGCGATTTCCTGCCGTCCCTTCTGCGTCTCTTCTCGGACGAATACGACGAAGTCTGCTCGACCGTGATTCCCTCCCTCACCGACCTCCTAACCTTCCTCCGCAAGGTTGGACAACTGCCGCCCACTTACTCCGAGATGCTCCCTCCGATTTTGAACGCGATCGTTTCGAAAATGAGGTACGATGAGACGTCGAACTGGGGCAACGAGGACGAGCAGACGGACGAGGCCGAGTTTCAGGAGCTGCGCAAAAAGCTTCAGATCCTTCAGAAGAGCGTGGCATCTGTCGACGAGAATCTGTGCATAGATCTTTTGAGCAATCTGGTGGCGAATATGTTTTCTACTCTTGAACAGCAGGGTTCCCAGATGGACTGGAGGGATCTGGATCTGGCTCTGCACGAAATCTACCTCTTTGGCGAGTTGGCACTGCCCAACACGGGGCTGGCCCAGAAGAGCCAGCCAAACCCCCTCGCTGCCGAACGACTGGCCGTCATGATGAGCAAGATGGTCGAGTCAGGTAAGGAACCATCATGCCCTATGCGTTGACTTTTACTGACATGTGTTGCTAGGCATCGCCAACTATCACCACCCCGCGATCCTTCTCCAGTACATGGAGATCTGCACCCGCTACTACAGCTTCTTCGAGGACCAGCAGCGCTATATCCCGCAGGTGCTCGAGAACTTCGTCCGGTTGGTGCACCACGACCATGTCCGGATCCGCACGAGGTCCTGGTACCTCTTCCACCGATTTGTCAAGACATTGAGGGCGCAGGTCGGCAACGTGGCCAAGACAGTGATAGAGTCCATCAGCGATCTCTTGCCGATCAAGGCCGAAGTCCCCGGCAACGACGCCGACGACGATATGTCCTCGGATGAATCCGATCACTCGGCCGATGCCGTTTTCAGCAGCCAGCTCTTCTTGTACGAGGCGATCGGCTGCATTTCCTCGACCTCCGCCACCCCGCCAGCCGATCAGGGCCTGTATGCGCGATCGGTCATGGAGCCGCTCTTTTCTGACATGAGCGTGCACATAGAACGTGCAAAAGCTGGCGACCCGCAGGCCGTCCTACAGGTGCACCACATCATCATGGCCCTGGGGACTCTCGCCAATGGCTTTGCCGACGCCCATGCCGCTCAGCAAGGCAAGCGGCCACAGCCCCACGAGGCTGTCTCCAACGAGTTCTCGCGGGCCGCGGAAGCGATTCTCATCGCGCTAAACGAGCTGAATGCTATCGGCGACGTCCGCGCCGCGTGCCGTTCAGCCTTCTCGCGGCTCCTGGGCGTCTTGGGTGCTGCGGTGTTGCCGCAGCTGCCGCAGTGGATCGAAGGGCTGCTGTCCCGCAGCTCCAGCAACGACGAGATGGCCATGTTCCTCCGCCTCTTGGAGCAGGTCGTGTACAACTTCAAGTCCGAGATCTACAACATTCTCGACGTTCTCCTGACCCCGCTGCTCCAGAGAGTCTTTAGCGGTCTGTCGGATCCCATCAACGGGACAGACGACGAGATACAGCTGCAGGAACTCCGGCGCGAATTCGTCTCCTTCGTCCAGGTTATTCTGCACAACGAGCTCGGCGGGGTTCTCGTTAGCGCCTCCAACCAGGGCACCTTTGAGTCTCTGATCTCGTCCATCATCGACATCGCAAAGACCCTGACCCACGGCAATCTCGTGGCCAGCCGCGTTGCCTTCAACGTCCTCAGCCGCATGGCCTCGCAGTGGGGCGGTCCGGACGTCGCCACGATCGGCGAGAACCCAATGACCACAGGGGCGCCAGCGCCGGCCATCCCCGGGTTCGACCAGTTTATGATCGAGCATTTCCACGGCCTGTGCTGGACGGTGCTGCAGGATGGCGGGTTCAGGCCAAACACGGACGCGCAGTCGCGCCAGATCCTAAACGAGATCGCCGGAATACAACAGGTCATCTATTCCAAGACGGGCGACGCCTTCGTGAACCACCTGCAGGGTGTCACCTTCCCGCAATTAGGGATTGATGGGACTGAGTACCTGCGGTTACTGACCACGTCGCGGGAGAAGAAGCCGGTCGTCACATGGTTGCTGGGGTTGTTGAAGGGGAGGAGGTAGATAATCGGGTAGATAGACAGATAGATACCTGGCTGCCCTATTACGCCTTGACTCGCGGTTGGGATGGGCAACGGAGCGAATGTATTTTGCTGTTGATTGATAGCTGCCGGGCTTTTTCTCTTTGGCGTGTATATACTGCCCCTGGGCAACATCACAAAACAACAACTGTGATGTCCAGTATATATGTATCAAACTTGGTGTCTGGGTGGCTAACTCTCGGCCTCTTTTCTTTATACGATTATTCCTCAACACGCCATCTTGTCTCTGGTTCTTCCATCTCGTCGCTTCTCTATCAGCCTACCGTTGTGCTTCCGTCTATTGATGTTTTGATTGATGTGTTAACCCTCCTACACTACTGCCGTTCCGCTGAGGCATTTCTACCGTGCAAATAAATGGCCGCCCTTACTCGCCCATTTCCATCTTTTATTCTTTGGTTTGTATCATTTTCGTTGCCATTAGCCGCCTCACGAATACTACCCTTACCCCTTACCCTTTTTGTTTATTCTGGATATAAGGAGCACACACTTTGGTAAGACATGACACAATTGCCCATCGCGAGAAACGGATGGTGTTTTGGGGATGAGGACCACAGCAAGTGAAGGATTGGTTGGAAAAATATGGATACGGTTCAACCGCGGCTGTAGCACCGTGGTGTTCCAGCAGGTATGCACTTGGACTTCTAGTCGCCTATTGTTATTTGAACTGGTAATATATGAGCCGAGGTTATGTCGGCCCTTTTTGAGATATTGTTCAACCGCAGATATCGTGGTGTTCCAACGTGTAGTTGGGCTATGACCCATCGTCACCGACAGTGCCCAACTGCTCCTCTTCAATATCCGGCTCCCAGCAGGAGCAGCTGCCAATAGCTGGCGCCGGAGCGCCCTGCGGCCCGCCGCCACCACCGGCAACCTACGCCACCTTTGCCGAGGCTGACGAGGGTATCAAGGCTCATGCCCTGAGCAACGGATACAGCCTCACAGTCAAGGAGATCTGGCCTCGAGGCGCTGACGCAACACCCGTTGCTAACGTCAATGACGAGGCTGGGAGAGTCCGGGCATCGATGACCCGACTCTATCTGAGGCGTGCGTCCATGATCTTTGATGTTTCCTTAGTTATCTTTAATCAATCAATTTTCATCAAGAACTTGCTGCACCCACCCCTTTCTTGAGGTATTATGTGAAGATGATAAGTGCCCTTCTAGGAGGGATAAAAGCTTAATAATTGCCTTCTGATAACTATACTAAACGTAGTTAATAATAGGCAATTAGTATGTGCGATAGATTCGCGAGCTCTTAGAGTAACTAGTTGAGGTAGATACAGATAGGTAACGGGTATCTATATTTTCATACTCAATTAGCTCCCTTGACCGAAACAAGGCTGTCATCTGGTGGACACTTCATCAATGCTTCCCAGCTAGCTGATGTTGATTTCAGCTATACATGGTCACTAATCTAAATTACTTTTACCCACATAATATAGATATGCCAAAACTCTACCCAGTTTTCGATAGCACCACGCTGTTCTACGAGTGGGTTTTCCAGGGGCGGATTCTCCTCTGCTCATGGGGGACATTCTTCTATCAGGAGGGGATCTTTTTTGCTGTGAGGGAAGCTTCTAGCGCTGTGGGGGGACCTTCTTTTGCTATGGGGGGTTCCTCAGACTGCTGGTGAATCTTTTGTTGTCGGAGGTCTGCGACTCGAGCGCTAAGCTGCTCATCCGGACGGTCGGGGGCTTGTATGCTTCGCCGCGGTTTATCGACCCAGTGTACTGGGAGTGGATGCGCAACCGGTTCGACTCGCGCTGCACGCTTGGCCTGATGGGGTGCCGGAGGTGTCCATTCTCGAGCCCACTCCTGCGCCAGCTCCCCTCCTTGAGCCCACTCCGGCGCTAACCCCCGGCGATGGCATCGACCCCCTGGCGTTCCTCATGCCCGACGGGCACTGCGGTCGGGGCCGCGTCAACGGGCAGGAAGGAAAATGGTGGGTCGACGGGGAGCCGGTGCCACAATATCCGTACCGAAAGCCACCCTGCCGCCGCTCGACGAGAACGATGTCGGGGAAAACATCGAGTACGAGAACTCGTATTTGGCCGGGATGCCGGCCGAGTCTTCGAACAAGGAAAGGGGTATTGAGCAACAAACGATTGCTTCCCACAGTCCACGATCATACCCGGCCCTAACCAGTCTCGCCGCTGCCCGCCACGGCAGTGTTGTTCTGATGATGCTGCAGAATGGTGCCGCAAGTAGATGAAGTATTCTCGTCCCGGTGCTTACTGTCAGTCAATCTTCCAGGATCTCCAAGACGTAAAAAAAATACCAACTTCATTCCACAATTCACATGAACTTCCCATATGTGTCGATGTGTCGAGGACTTGTTTGACAACACCGGAGTTCTGGCATACCCTTGGGTACCATAACCGGGCAGATCGACACGGACGGACATGGCACAGAATGCCCAGCACCCAAGATCAACTTCCCAAACGTATTTGGTACAACCATCGTATTTCCTACGCCGAGGTACCCAGCTACACTACTACCCAACACATACAACGCCAGTCAACCCGCATCATCCCCGGACCGACTGGACTGATGATGGATTCACCCAGCCCTCCCGTCCCCTGACCAACCCTTCCCCCCCTTCCCTCAATCCACCAAAATCCGCCCCTCCAGCTCCCCAAACCGGCCCAAAAACGCCGCAAACAAGCGCACCGCGCTCTCCACATCGCCCGCGCCGCCCATCTCCCGAATACTATGCATGCTCAGCTGGGGGTTGCCCATATCCAGGGTGCGCAGGCCCAGCTTGGCCGACAGCATGGGCCCGATGGTGCTGCCGCAGGGGGAGTCGTTCTTGACCACGAAGAGCTGCAGGGGCACGCGGGCGGCGCGGGCGACCTCCTGGACGAGCACGATGCCGGGCGAGTTGGTGGCGTAGCGCTGGTTGGCGTTGATCTTGATGACGGGGCCCGCGTTGATGGCGGGCGTGTGCTGCCGCTCGTATTTGGCCGCGTAGTTGGGGTGCACGGCGTGCGCCATGTCGGCGGAGAGGAGGAAAGAGGCTGCGCAGGTCTGTTCGAAGGCCGTGGATGCGGCGAGGTCTGAGGCGGTGGTGGTGGTGTCGTTGCCGGGAAGGACGGACAGGCGGCGGAGGATGGCCGGGAGGAGGTTGGAGTCGGCGCCGTGGGCCGAGAGGGAGCCGATCTCCTCGTGGTCGAAGCAGGCGACGAGGCGGATGGTGGTGTCCTTGTCGAGGGGAGTTGATTCGACAGAGGAGATGATGCCCTTGACGCTGCAGAAGGTCATGTTGAGGTTGTCGAGGCGGGCCGAGAGGATGAACTCGTCGTTGAGCCCGCCGAGGCATGACTTCTGGGTGTCGTAGAGGATGAGCTCGAAGTCGACGATCTGGGAGACGTTGACACCGGCGTGTTCGGCCACGAGGGACAGGAAGGCCGGGTGGTGGCGCTCGGGCATCGCCGCCAGGGGCTGGAAGTCGCCCTCCGATCCCGTCTCGGCTTCGGCCGTCTTGTTCAGCTCCGCCGCGGCCAGGCCGGCGATGGGCAGCATCTCGTCTTCCTTATTGGGGTCGAAGTTGGTCTGCCGGTGCAAGTGGATGGCCAGAGTCGGGATCCTCAGGATCGGCTTGTCGACCTTGACCAGCTTCTGCACGAACTTGCCCTCACCATCGCCCTCGCGCACCAGGACACGACCCGCCACGCTCAGGTCACGATCGAACCAGCTGTGCCAGATACCGCCGCCATATGTTTCGACACCAACTTGTAAGTAACCGTTCGCGGTGCGCTTGCTGTTGGGCTTGATACGAAGGCACGGAGAATCTGTGTGGGCGCCAACCATGGCAATTGGGTTGCCCGACTTCCACTGCGCGCCGACGGCAAAGGCCACGACCGAGGAGCTATTACGAGTCGTGTAGTACTTGCCGCCGGGCTTGACGATCGAGGCCCAGTTGTCGCGCTCCTGGATCTTGGTGAAGCCTGCGGCATCGAGAAGGGCGGCGGCTTCGGCGACGGCGTGGTAGGCTAGTAGTGGAGGTTAGCACATAGTGTCGCGCAACCTCGGCGATGATGTTAAGAGATAGTCAATGGCAAGAAGAAGGGCAACGTACGCGTCGGCGAGGCATTGACAAAGTCGAGGAACTCGAGGGCAGACTTGGAGGGAGCCATCTTGATCTTGGCAGGACCTCGGCTGGCAGCGGATGCGGATGCGGATGCGGGTGAAGTTGGAGATGGAGTTGGAGGGGCGGAAGCGAGTGCGGATGGGGATGCAGAGGGAGATGCGGGTGTGGTAGTTGAAGAATAACAACGTCGATGCAAGAAGATGGGATTTGAAGTTAAAGTAGAAGCAAAAGTAGAACTCGAACTTGATCTTGGACTTGATCTTGACGCCGTCGTCAAAGTCACACGAGCAACTCGCGACGCACACAAAGTGGAAGTGAATAGAGGTCCTGAGCTGATCGAACCCCCAACTGCCTGCAGAAAATACAACGTGGGGAAGACTCGGTTACCCAGCCTCGGGATATTTCTTTGCATCGAGGGGGAGGAAGCCATCCCGTGCCAGTTGCCTGGTTAGGTGAGCTAGGTAGGTTCCTCTTGATCATCGACGTGGGGTCAACCTGGAAGTCCACACGCACCACCACATGAATGCACCACACAGAGCTCACTCCTTGCACACTCTGCTGCGGAGACTTTCACACAAAGGTCCCACTTGAGCTGTGCCAGGTGGGGCCAGTTAGTGAGCTTCTTCACAAGGAGATGTGGCTGTGAGGGTTGCTTGGTGTCGTGGGTACATGAAGACACTATGGCTACCTTAGATATGGTTGCTCCATCATCAAAGCTGTATTGTACGAATATGTTGGACAAGCTCACCAATGGACTTTAACATCGTGAAAATGCACGAGAAAGAGACGAAAGCGCAAGAGGCAGATGTGGGGACGAATGGCACTTAACTGCCGTACAGCCAATCAATGACCCATTAATGCTAATGCGCCCCATTAATCTTGGCATCCTACGCACGAGCCACAATCTGCTCTGAGTTGGGAGCCACGCCCGCCACTGGGGCTCACTGGCGGGCTGGAAGGTTCAGAAGTTGACGAAAGCTTCAGCAGGCAGGGGCCCCCAAACCAGCCCAGCCCATCTCCCCGGGTCTTCGATTTATCGGCCAGCCACCATCAAGACCTGGGGGGTGGGGGACGGAATGGAATTGAGGTTATTTCCCAACACCTTTCGCCGAAATAACCTACTTCGTGCTACTGCCATTTCATTTTTGGGCCGCATCGCGAACGAATGACCCTCTGCCGCGGCCTCGCTGCAGTCACGCTCTTGCTGACTTGCAGAGCCATGATGACACTGACGGGTGTCTTGTTTGCCGGATGACTCGTGGTGGTACTACATCCATACACAGCACATACCTGCATACGTCTCTTCTACCACAATACGTGTGTGTTGTCAGATTTGGGGTTTGGGGTGTATGAATGCACAGTTGCGCAATCCACGACCGCGCCCTCACATGGCCAGTCAGCTGCATACTTTCAGCGTCGCTTGTGAGCCTTGCTTCTGCTGGGCCCGGTTCAGCTCCCTCCTGCGAGACCGACGGACCGTCGAGTAGCAGCGCCTCGTGTAACCTCGGAGGCGCGCAGGCGGCAAATTTCCAGGCGCCTGCCATTCCGAACATTCAGGTGAGCTGAACACTGGCCGGTTTCGCCGCTGACTTTTCGAGAGCAGGATAACTATAGCATTCGCAGTGTAAGCTTGTGCGGGACATTATTCAAGTCATCCCTGTGAGCTCCATGTCTACTACAGTAGAGGGGGCCAAAGCTGGCCGCCTCAAACCTTTGAGCGAAGTTCCTCCTGCCCCCACGACACCAAAGCAGCTCGTGTAGCTGCCGTCTGGGCTCCCTGGACACGGCCGTGCTGAGGCGTCCAGACGAGAGACGGGCTAGACGGAGAAACCCGATCCCCGGAGATTGAGACGATCATGGGCACAAGTCGGGAGGAGATCGAGAGGCGTCTCCCGTTCGGGAGTCCCCTCATGTGTCAACTCATCAAAAGAGGCAAGGGAAATCACGGCGCAATTCCAAAACCGCCACCCAAAGGAAATCTCCCATTGGGCTTCTTCACCAAGCACGCTGCACGTCTGTCCTCTGTCTGATCGTCAAGATGTGGGGCGAGCTGTCGCGCGGATCTGGAAAGCTTCGACGGTTGCGACGGTTGGGGCCAATCACTTGGATCCCCCCGCTGGCTTGTCTGAGAGAGGAAGGGGGAGGGGGGAGGTGGCGGCCAACAACCCACCAACGATTCCCCGCGTTCCATCCCGTCCCGAATTTCACCAGCAACCCGGTCCCGTCACCAACGCAAATCCAACAACTCCCCATCCCGTCAGCAAATAATCACAAAGGCAGCAGCAGCACACAGCAAAAAAAAGCTGATACAAACCAAAACACGCCATTCCCCAGCGGGATGGAAACCCCTCCTCCAAAGCCAGCAAAAGGGAGTAGAAGAGGGCCCGCCGTCTCACGCAATTGCTATTCTCGTCACCCGCGCCCAGCCGGTGCAGGGATTTTCCGATCACTCACCCCACCCCCCGATGGGCCCCGAAGGCCGGCCGGACGCACTCATTGGCCGGACAGGGGCGGATAAGCCACGGGAGACAGGGGGGAGAGAAGGGAAGGGGGGCGGCGCTCAGAGAAAAAGAGAGCTGTCGCAGGCCCCTTCGCAGCAGGACGCCCGCCGCGCCGGCCAGAAGCGGACAAGCGCCGTGTTACAGCTTTCTTGTTCGCCGCCGCTGCTGTGTTGGGTGTTGCTGCTGGTTGTTGCTGCCGTTGCGACCGCTGCTGCTGAAATCCCCCCGATTTGGGGCTGGCCCTGCTTTTCCATCCCCCCGTCCTTCCCTTCTTGAGCAGGAGCAAGCTGCGAGCGAGCGAGCGTGCAGAGGGAGGCCGAGAACCCCCTGGCCCTGATCTTCGATGTATGCAACCCTCCCTCGCCGTTTGGGAAGGGGGGGTTATCCGACTTCCGTAACCGTTCCTGGCCCGAAATTGTCATGAGGTGCTTGTTGGCCATTGATGGTGACATATGGTTGAGACCGGGATTTTGGAAGGGGGGTTGGTATGGATGCGCATGATGGCTGGATGGATTATGAATGATTTGTGGATCGCGGGAAAAAAAAAGCGGATGAGATGACAATGACATGACAAGCTCAAGGTTTGTTGCGGGTCCTGTAGCCTCGTGCTGGAAACCGTGCTCTGCGGGTATTTACCATCCATGTCGGGCGGTGTGGTGTGGTGTTGGAAGAGAAAGGGAGAGTGAAGAGCGGCGTGTATCTGGCCAACGAGGGGGCTCGCCCACCTCCTCCCACCTCCACCAGCAAATCGCCAACCAACAGCGACATGACGGGGGGCAAGGGGGCAAGAGCAGGCAGGCAGGCAGGACCTCACCTCAACCTCCCGACTGTTTGCCCTGTGCCCGTCCCTGAAATTAAGAAAAAAGAAAAACTCGGGCGAGGGGAAGCAAGCGCAGCCTTGCGTGCGACGATAGTTAAACCAGAGCAAGGTGTGCGGCGAAAGGGGCCATGTCCTGCAGGGCGTGGAACTCGGTCCAGTTGGAATACAGCCGGACAGGCCGTGGCGACGGGTCAAATTGGGCGAACTCTTATCTCTTGAATTTTTTTGGGCCGTGTCTCAGGGACAAGTCGCAGATTTCAAGCCCGAATTTGGGTGGTGGTGTTGCGCATTGAGCTGCCCGAAGACTTGCTTGCAGCCCGGTTACTGAATATGGACGGGTTGGTTGGTGGTCGCCGAGAAGCGGTTTGCAACGAAAAGCGAACCATCACGGCGCTCCGATTCGAGTTTTGGTTTTGTAAAAAACCGATCGGTTGCTCCCTTCCAGCATCTGAATCCTAAAGACAACAAGAATAGCATCTATGCAGCAGCGTGTACTGTGTATTGTTAATGCTCAAACTAGGATTCCATAACGGGCAGGATAGAGCGGCCAAATGCTGTTGGCGGACAAGGATTGGGGATGTTGAATTGCCGGAAGGATTTGGGACGGGTGCCGAGGACACCATTTCCCTTTCACGGAAGTCCTCGCTTCTCGAGATTTGCGTGGAAGATTTCCACACATGTTAGTTTAGTTGCAACTAGTTATTTGGAAGCCTGGCTCGTCTGCCCATCTCTGGTCCTCGAGGGGGCGGAGGGCTTTTGTTAGCATTACGAGGGCAGCGAAGGAAGGCAGCAGAGAGCACCAACAATGTGACGCATCTCAAATCCATCCAAGCTTTGTTTTGGACCCGCAGCCTGCGCACAGACAGCCCAAGACCGTTGCTAGCGGGGTGGTCCCCTGCCATGTCTGACAGGAGGATGCTGAGCCTTTGCAACGTTTGAAGAGTGGGATCCTCTGGTTTCGCGCCAAAATGGCGAGAGCGGGCATTGCGATGGTTGGTGTATCTTGTCGTTCGGTTTGTTCTATACAGCAGATTAAAAAAAAAACAAAAAACAAAAAGCTAGTTATCCATACCTTTCGTCGCCCGTCGCTCGACCAATAGTCCGAGGACCACGGGGCCAGAATAGGTTTGTGGAACAGGTTTGTGGTTTGGCGGCGAGTGGATCGATGCGTGGCTGAGCCAGGGTTATCCTGGCTCTGATCCCAACCGCTGGATGGAGTCGGAGTCGGGCGAGCGACAAGAATTGCACCCTCATTTCGCCAGGACGGCGGTGTTGTCGAGGAACGCCGGGCACAACTCGCTAGGTATGTCAGGCGGTCTCAGGGTTAGGTAAGGCTGCTGCTGGCAATGAATGGAAACAAGAAAACAGAACTTTCGGTGAGATGGGCAAGGTTAGAAAAACGGGACATTTGAATTTTTGGCGGGAGGGGGGACACCAGTCGGTGCGAGGATGACCACCTTCAGCCTCATTCGCTCCGGCCACTTGACTGACTGCCTTGTGTGCGAAACTCGGCAAAAGCATCCGGGAAATGCAAATGGAAGGGGGAAAAAATAAAATCATTCGTTAACGATTAGAAAATTACAGCGTTTTATATGTATTTTCGAGCAGTGCTCGCGGGACCTCCACAATCAACTACGTGAAAATCGGACGGACCTTGTGCTGAAAAGCTCAAGCAGGTGGTGGTGGTGTTGAGGTGAGGTGTTGATGTGTCGCTGCAAGGCCACGAGCCACCCCGCCGAGTTGCAACTCCCCTGCGCACCAAATCATAAACTCCTCGCCACCCATGTCTGTCTCATAATACCCTCCTTACTTGGGTTTTCTCTCCCCGCCCATACTTGTCTCGTCGATTTGCTTTGTAGAACATGCTGAAGCATCACTGACCCGATTCAAATTCTAGCTGCTTCCTGAGATCAGTATGTATGTGCGTAATACTAACTCACTTCGGGCTCTTCTATGGAGTGGCACCAGGCCTAGGCATTCCCGCCCCGTGCCAGAGGCGTGATTGCATGGACAGAGGACAGAACCTAAACCTACCTACCTATGTATGTCCCCGCTGCATCGAGATTCGAGAATACGTCAGCCAGGTTTCCCATGAACACCGATATCCTATATAATCCGCCGCCCCTAGATGCTGCTGTGTGCGAGGGCAAAAACACCATTTGCTCACACAAACTGCCCTCCCCAATCCCTAATCCAGCACTGTCGTTCACAGTTTCACTTCTGCTTCCGGCTGCGACAGACAAGGTTTAGTCTTGGCCGCCATTTTTGGTCTTGGCTCTTGGGCGTGGACCCACTTAACCGCCCAGCAGGCAGGCTTGGCGATTGCAGCCCACATCCTCGCGCCAGGTCCCGTCGTTCTCTTCCCCATTCCGCTTCCATCGTTTCCCTCCCACTTCACGCCGCCCAGGTACCCGCAAACTCGCACCCCAAGCTTTGCTTCACCTTGTCCCTTTTTCTTTACAACCACCATCCGCCCTCCGTGGTGTGCTCTCACACCTCGTCTTAATTACCTACTTTTCTCAACCCGCCTTTCCGCCGAGTCACCTTTTGGTTTTATGCTTTTCGGTTGCCAGTGCGACCCCCGTCACCCATCATCCACCGACTGGTTCGCTGCCACACTCCGGAACCCGACCGACCGACTTTCTTCTTTTCTATACCCGCCTCAACCCCTTGCTTTCCCAGAGATTTCGCCGTCGAAACAGATGCGATCGCTGCGCAGACGACTCCTCAGCCCCTTCGTTTCGGACCTTCACCTGTGAACGATTCAATCGAGCCATCTCCCGCAACGGGTTATTGTACTTCGCTCGCGAGCCCTTGACTGGCCTGACCCAGTTGGTCACTCGGCCCGCCTCGAGGCGCCGCGGTTGTGCTGAGTTGCAGCTCCACGCTGCCATACGCTTTATCACCACGATTCCGCGGCCATGGCCGGCAATATACCGCAGATGGCCATGAACGGTCAAATGATGATGTTGCAACAGCAGGCGCAGCAACAACAAGCCCAGCAACAGCACCAGCAACAACAACAGCAACAGCATCAACAGCAACAACAACCACAGACGCAAAACAAACAATTTCAGACTCTAATCTACAACAACCTGATGCAGAGCATGGGGCTCGCGGCTGCCAATTCGTGGCAATCTCAAGTTAACATCGGGGATCGTTTCGCGAAAACTAGTAACCTGTACGGGCCATCCCCCTTCCCCCCCTATTTCAAGTCGAACCCCGCTCCGATTGCTGTTGTGTTTGACCTCGGCTTGTGGCACTCATGATGAAGCCTTGGAGACCCGCTAATAGTTCTTAGGGTGTCCAATTCCATCTTAGCCTTTCCTAACAACGAGTGGCAGAAGATCTGCATGACGGCAATGGATTTCGAGAAGAAGTTGTACTTACAGTCGCCGGACAAGGTGCGCGCTTCTCCATTATGTTCAAACCAGGAGCAATTCGATCTGACACGGACGTAGCAATCGTACGAGCACGCTATGGCAGCGAGGATAGGGGAGATGGTCAAACGGCGACAGGGACACGCACCAGATCTTCAAAACCACGTGAACAGCGATGCTGTGAGGCAAGCTCAATTGCAGGCTGCGCAACAACAGCGGCAACAACAACAGCAGCAGCAACAGCAGATGATGATGAACCAGATGGCGGCAAGAGGCTTGGGCCAACCCCAGCATGGATTCCAGCCGATGCAGAACCCGATGCAGGTCCCTGTGATGCTCCCAGCAGCCTCAGCCGTTAGGCATAGGAATGCCGACCGCAGGCATCCTCCAGACCCGGCCGGATCAACGCCAATACCAGTTGCAACAGATGGCACCAGGCGCGGCAACCGAACCTATTCCAAGTCGATCCCCTTGCGCAATTAAACCAGGCGGACAAAATGAAGGTCAATAACGTAGCTGCGAAGATGATGAGCGCAGCCGACGAGACGCAAAAAAACCATATCCGACAGATCCTACAACAGAGGATGACGGCGAATCAATTGCAAGAATACGCTACCCAAGGCAAAGACCCTGTTTTTACCTTCTACCAGAATAGCGCCCTTACACAACTGCGCGCCTCCGCTCAGAGAAATTTACTGCAACAGCAACAGCAGCAGCAGCAACAACAACAACACCCGCAGCAACAACAGCGGCCAGGGATGCCGACCAACGCGATGCCTCCGTCAACGCACCAGGGCCAGATGAACCCCGCCCTCATGAATTTGGGCCGACAGTCGGTAATGCCTGATGGCCAAACCTTCGCCCCAAACATGGACGATATCCGCAACGAGCACCAGATGGGCGTACGTGCGCAGCTAGCCGGGCAAACGGTGGTTCCCGCCAGTACCGCTGCGGGCCGCGGCGTCACGCAGGGTGCAATGGCTGGCATGCCCACGGCGGGCAACCAGCAGGGGCCGAATCAGACACCGCGAGTGCCGCAAGGGCAACCGTTCGGCATGCAGCCGAATGTGGACCCTACGGCTGCCCAAGTCCAGGGTCCGATGGGAGTGCGGGTGGTCGGCGGCCGGCCTATGCCTGGCCAAGCAGGGGCAATGCCGACGCCAAACCACCCCCGCCCAGGCTTCCCAAAGTCCGGCGATGAATACGCTCACCGCGCCCATGAGACAGCAGCCTTTGAATATGGGCCAAGGCAACGTGCAACACGCCGTTAACCAGGGAAACCAGCCCATGGCGGCCACTCTCAACCCGCAGTTCAACCATCAGAACAACCCGCGGCCGGTATCGCTGCAAGGAAACATGAACGACCCGGCTATGGCTGTTGGGATGGGGCCAAACCTCAACACCAACGACGCCATGAGGAACTTTTATGCCAAATTGCAGCAAGACCGCGCGGCCAACAACGGCTTCCAAGGCCCCAAGCCGGGCTTATTGTCCGGCATTCCAGGGGCCTCCCAACCTAATGCGATGGGCGGCCCGAACCAGGCCGCCGTTCTCGACCCGAACCAGAAAGGCAACGGCGCGATGCAGTCGATGGGTCAGCCCGCAGCGATGCAACAACATAAGCAACTACCTGCAAACGGGGACCAGCAATTTTTCGCCTACGCTCAATCCCCGCAGGGCCGAGCAGCAATGAACAACATGGATGTGCCTCCTCAGATCCTGGCACAATTTCGCACCATGGTACCGGCCGAGACGCGGCGATGGGCCCAACTTCGACAGTTCCTTCATGCCAACCCCAACGTCGCCCCCCAACCACTGATAACTCGGCTGAATCAGCTACAAATAAGCCAGTTTAAGCAGACATGGGATAGGAGACCGCAGGCGGCGCCGACAGGAACTCCACAGGGCTCGAATGGCCCTGTTCTTCAGCAACGCAGCTCCCAGCCGCAGGCATTGCCTCCGGGATTTTCATACCCGCCTAACATTTCGCAGGTGTCTCGTCAGACATCGAAAGCGCACGGAGGAACCCCCAGTTTCAAAATATGTCAGATGAGGCTGTGGCGGATTTTGTTAGAAAATTCAAGCGGGATCTCATGGCTAGGAGAGCTTGGGACCAGTACAACCAAGCTCAGCAACGGGGCAACATGAGCCTCCCTGGCGGGCCCCAGAAACCAGGCATCCCGGTGTCTCAATCTCCAGCGAGCCAACAGGGTGGCGTCACCGCGCCGCCGAAGCCGAGCCCACTGATGGGAGTCCAGCACCAGGCTGCCCAGCCGAAGCCTGTGACCACTCCGGCAGCGGACGCGCCGCCCGCTGCTGCGAAAGCTGCACGACCGCCGCCCCCGAACCCGTCACCTTCAACGGCAGGGAAGAATTTGAAGCGGCCACATCAGGATGACGTGGAAGACGTGTCGGGCCAGTCGAGCGGTGCTGCACAGCGACCCGCTCCCCAACCGGACGCTCGGCCTGTTCCCTCGGGCTCAAAGCCGACGTTGGAGCAACTTATGAAGCTTCCGCCAGAGCAACTTGCAAGAATAAACCCGGAGCAGTTGGCAAAGCTCACGCCAGAGCAACAAAGAGCGATTGCGATGCGGATTCGTCAAGTGCCGCCGGCGCCGCCTGAGACTGTTGCCCGCTTGAAAAACCTTGCTCTCGAGGGCCACCGGCTGGCGCTCGATGAACTAGGGCTTCAGGAAGCGCAACAGCAAGGCGCTGGGATAGCAATGTCACCAGCAGCACTCAATGAGACTCGCGCCAAGATTGTCCAGGCCTCTGAGAAGCTCAAACAGATCCGAGTCGGGATCGCAAGGTGGTACCATCAAACCAAAGACGACTCACGGGCTAGAATGTACTTTAAGATTGTACGTGCTTCTCTTAACCCCCCCAGGTGGCTACCGGGCTTGATAGTTTTGCTAACAGCTACTCTAGCGCTCCAAGGTGGCCAAACAGTTCGCCGACACGGATCGCATGTCCCAGCTATCGGATTCGTTAACCATAACTAAGGAGGAGTTGGATCCGTATATCTCCATGATGGACAGCATGCTGCAGGATATGGAGGTGTTTAAGAGATCGGCGGCCCAAGAAGCAGCGGGCGGCGGCGCCCAAGCGGCAACCCAAGTCCCGCCGCAGCCGTCGCCCTTGAGCGCTGCGAACTTGGAGAAACAGACCCAGGCTCTCAAGCAGGCGCAGAACCGGACGGCCGGCAAGACGGCGCAGGCTCCAGCGGCACCAACGACGTCGCAGCCGCCGTTCCAATTTGGCGCCCAGAAGTCGCCTGCGGGCGCTGGAAACCCAGAATACTATGGCGAGCAGCGTGTTACGCGGAACGACTTGGTCATGCCTGCCCGCAAGAAGGCTAAGACGGCAGCGGCCCATGCCTCACCGCCGGTGGTCCAGCAACACACGCCCAGCTCAGCATCGCCCCAGGTTAACGTTCCGTCCCCCGTGGCTGTTAGGAAGCCGGAGCCGCCCAAACTGACTTGTCCGGAGCCTGACTGCGAGATGAATTCGGTGGGGTTTTCGACCGAGGAAGCGCGCAATATGCATCTCCAGGAGGAACATATCAGGCCATATGAGAATCCGCAAGCCTTTGTGCGGGAGCACATGGCTGCCGCCTTCGGACTGGATCCCCAGGGCAACCCCAAGGTGGTGCCGAAATCGAGCGGCCCGGGTGTCTCGGCTGTCTCGACCCCGGCGGCGGCGCCGATGAGCCTCAACCCCTCGAAGCAGGGTCAAAAGCCGGGAGCACCACCGATGTCCCGAGGCGGATCCATGCAGCGACAGGGCAGCGCCGCAGGGGCCAAGGCGGGCGAAACCGTCGGCACTCCTGGCAGGAACGCGACGGCCAAACAAGGGGCTGGAACCCCCCAGATACCAGCCGACGACCCGTGGACGAACTCGACGGTTGACCCACAACACCTCTTCGCGGGCCTTGGCCCCCAGTTGGATACGGTCAATGGGACGTTCGTGACAGACTTTAGCATGTATCGATCGCTCACGCCCAACGACACGCCCTCGAGCAAGTACAGCGGGCCGTCGGAAGAGAATAGCGACATTACCGAAGGCGCGATGATCAACATCGACCTGCACCTGCAGTCGCTCGACAACGAGATTGTCTACGGTGTGGACCACTTCGGCATGGATAACTGGGCCTCGCCCGACATGAACCTATATACAAACGAGTCGATGATGTTTCCGATGGAGGACATGCAAACCGACTTTTCGAAGCCGTTCCGAGTCAACCAGGACCTGTATGCGACCGACATGAATTAAGCGATGGGACTAGAAGGGATGTATGGGAGATGAGAAAGAGAAGGTGGCTCGCCGACGAAGGAGCTGGAGGGAGGCGCATTCGCGGTTGGAACAATGCATTGGGATGGAGCGGGGGGTTAATCAATGGAAAAGGAGGGTTGGCGTTACTCATTGATTTCATCGACTATCCTTGGGTGTGGCCGCCCCGGGCATTAGGGCAGGCCTGTATTTTTGTCATGTTTTTTTTCTGGGTTGTTTTATGTCTCGTTTATTTTTTACTCGGGGTTTCCAATGTCTTGGGGTTGGCTCCGGACTGGGTCACTCGTGGACTCTGGAGGAGTTTCTGGTCTGGCTTAGGGCATATCTTTCGGGGACACAAGCAGGCAGAGCAGAGTGGTGATACCCATTCATGTACATTGTCAACGACGGTGTTTTGGGGACGGTTTGTGCATGGCTACTGCGTTTGATGTTTTTATTCCATCCATATAGGGGGGAGGGGAGGGTTCGATCAGTCAGTCGGGTACCTTATTTGGGGATCAATGGCAACGCAGGGCGGCAATTTGCCCCCATTCCATGATAAATCGAGAAGACGGGTGTATCTACAGATTATCGTCTTTAAAAGTTAATGAGATGAACCCCTCCAATTTACACGCAAATCGCGTTTCCTGGTCCCAGCCCCCCGCGCTCGAAAGCAGCTGGGGCCCCTGAAGCGCGGCGCGTTGACCCCTGTATCTTAGCGTGCCAGAGATCTCCATCAGACCAGGACCCTGGCCGGCCACGCCCGCTAACTGAGATCTCGGGTGGGTCTAACCCTTGAATGTCGGCCACAACTCGAGGGTTGGCCGTTGCAAACGCGTCCAAGGCCTATTTACAAATGACCGTATTGGGGGTGTGGGCTCCACCAGAAGGTACCTTATTTCAGATGGCGAACCTGCCGCGCTCCAGGGTTGTGGATTCTTTTTTCGTGTCCCACCACTTCCAGGGCCTTGTCGACGCGTTGAATAACCGCGGGACGGGGACGGGGACTGTCTTTAACACTTCTTCTGCGACACATGCACGCATTCTCTCTCTTTCTCCCTCACTCTCATTCCAGGGTTTCTTGACCAGTTAACTAGTTAATCATTGGTGGTCGTGCGTCTGACCGTCTGCTTGCATATACCCCTACTATTACTACACTACCTTACGTAGAGTACAACCGCGAACAAATTCCTGGAGATACCTACAGGAGACGGAGCCTCCAAATCACCAACCAAATATGAACGCAGCATCACCCGTCAAGCGTCGCGCCCTCGGGGCACTTGACCCCAACGCGTGCTCGCCCAGCAAGGCGGCGAGGAGGCACGACGGCAAGCTGTTCTCGTCGTCGACACAGCAGCAGCAAAGGAGCCCGATCAAGGCAAAGTCGGTCACACCGCGGCAAGCCTTCCCCGCGGTGACGGTGTCGGGTACCCCAGAGAAGGAGATGGGCACCGAGTCCAGGAAACGTCGCTCTCCTACCCCCACTTTTACTAGTACTCCCCCGTTGGAGTCGGTAGCGCGGGATAGTGAGCCGGCTGCGAAGAGGGCCTGTCTTGAGGATGCGAGAGAGGATGCACTGGGCGGTCGACCAGAGGTACGCATTTGCTCAGTGATTGAGTTGCATGTCTCACCGTTCTGGCACTAACACATCTTGTACAGTCCCCGCCTTCCTCATCATGGACCACCAGAACCTCTGGCACGGTCCGACAGCGCTCCGCTTCTCCGGCCACGCCCTCAGTGTTTGACAACTCGGCAATAGACAACTCACAGGTTACCATCCTTACCGAACCGGATGCCACAGCACCTGCACCGGTCCCCGCTGTGGCACCGTGGCCGGCCCCGCGGACTATGCGGAGGTTAACCCGCGAGCAGGCGAGAGAGGTATGGTTGCCCCGCACCCATGTCTGGTCTCTCCATTGCATCGAAGCATCATGGCACTAACAAGGACCCTCTCCAACAGAAAGCAGAGATCATCCGCCTCCGCCTCGGTCTAGCAAGCTACAAAGTCCGCACCGGCCAGACAGACGTGCCGCTAGACAGGTTAGAAGCCCAACACGCCACGGCCTCATTCTCGTCCACATCCCTTCCCAGCCCGAGCCAGGACCAGAGCCAAACCCAAAGCCAGAACCAAGGCCGCAGCCGCAGCTCAACATCCACGTCCACGTCCACGTCCACGTCCACGTCCACGTCCACGTCCACGTCCACGTCCACGTCCACGTCCTTCACACTTCCAGCGAATGCCTCGTTCACATCCACCACCAGTACCCCGGGTAAGGGGGGTAGCAGGCGGCCCCTGCCCGGCGCACCGCTCCGGCGGGCAAGCAGCAGCGTCAGCGTGAGCTTCGACAGTGACGTTGTACGCGAAGCCCCGCCGTCAAGGTGCGTGCTGCTCGAAGAGGCGCGGCTGGCGATTGCCCGGGACGAGCGGCGACAACAACAACAACCCCAGCACTACAACCACCAGCACCACAACCGCCACCACAACCAGCAACACCCACACCAACCCCAACTCCCCCGCTACAACAACAACAACAACAACCACACTCACACCCACACCCACCAACGCCGCCAATCCGAAGGCCTCGGCACACGGCACGACGCAAGGGGGTACATGCACGGCAGCACCGAACACAGCGCCATACCGCCGCGGCCGCAGACCGCCGTTGGTGTGACGGGCTCGGGCTCGGGCTCGTCGTCGTCAATGTCGTTTGAGAGGCGGGTGAGCCTTGTTGGTGATGCCACCAGGGGCAATGTCAGGGATAGGAATGCCAGGGAAGGGGGTGAGGGTGGGGATGAGGATGAGGAAGGGAGGGGTGGGGCGGCCAGTGGATTGCTCAGCCTGGCGAGGAGCTAGAAGCTTCGGACTAGGGATTGGGCGGTTAGGGCGAGGGGAGAGGGGGAGGGGCGGGGGTTGGGAGGGGACTGAGATGTGAGATGTGGGATAATTGGGTGGATGAGATACCTGGGTGGATGGGGGTTGAGGCCACCTAGTGAGGGTCTGATCTGCCTACCTAGGTGGGGATGGGAGAGGTATCCAAGCCACACTTTATGTTGGAGGAGGACGGCTCTGAGTTTGCTTAGTGGGCATCGGTGCTACACTGTACTGGATGCCGTGGGTATGGTTGGGGTGGGCTGCTCTGGGACAGTTTGCGCTGGGAGGTTGTGTGTTTACGGTCATTGATGGCGTTGGAGGTCTGCGGACGGCACACCGCTTGTGGGTTTTGTTACGTATGTTTGTCTGTTTGTCTGTCTATATAGAGATCTAATCTTACTAGACTTTTGCAAGACATGTTCCCCTGGTTTCATCAGCCAGTCTCTCGCCCAAATACCTAGTCATGGCCACCCACCTTTCTAGTTATTCTAGTTATCTCTCGGATATGTAGCGGATATTTGAGCCAGCCTTCTCGTTGTGGCTGTCCATGGCGCACAGATAGTCCGTTGGCCTGGCGAATGCGGTTCGGCGTATCTGTAGAACGTAGATCCCCCCTCCGAATCCGCGGTGGCCACACTTCTTTATACTAGCGTCGCTCCCGTCTTCACTTCAAAATGATACGGCCATTTTCTCTACAATATCTTTAGATGCTGCACATTATTTCCGTGAACCAAACTATGGACGTTCCGTCCAACTTATACCCCTTTCCGTGGCTAAGTGATTGGTATATTTTCAAGTAAGGGGCCACACGGTCTCCTTCTCGTCGTCTCGTCCTGAGAGACTTGCTTGCCTTGAGGTCAAATCACGGCATGAGAACACTCGACTTTTTGTCATGAGCTGTGACACTAAAAAGGTGTCACTAGGCAGGCTTTAAGGAGCTATACAGACCACATATGGATAAGCACGCCTTTTTGGTTTGGTTTCGTCTCAGATTTTACACCGGCTAGCATAAATCACGCAGCCTCGCTCGCTAGCTAATAAGTACGGAATACGGAATACACCCTCCCACCCCAGCAACTCACTCACTCACCTCCCCCAAAAATCCACATGCACCCTCAACCCCCTATCCACCATCGCCTCCCTCACCGCCCTAACCTCCACCTCCCCCAACACCTCCCTCAACACCGGCGCCCTCAACCCCTCCAAATAAACCTCCTTCACCCCAGGACACGCCCCAACCGCCCGATAAAACACCCCCTTCACCACCCCCCTCAACTCCCTCTCCCCACAACAAAACCGCACGTACCGCACCCACAACTCCGCACACCCCCCACCACCACCACCCAAACCTCCCTCCCCCACTCCCAACGCGGCCTCAAACTCCGCCCGCACAGCATGCACCGTCCCCGCGCCCGCCCGCGCCGCGTGGTGCAGGGCGAAGCGGCGGGTGCCGAGGCGGGCGTGGGGCGGCGTGAGGGAGAGGGTGTGCAGGGTGGTGCGCACGGGGTCGGTGATGCGGAGCGGGGGCTGGCACCAGGCGGAGAGGGCGAGGAAGAGGGTGTTGTGCGGGAAGAGGTGGGTGGAGTGTTGGAGGTGGGTGAGCAGGGTGTGCGGGTGGTGCGGGCTGTGGTTGTGGGGGTGGGGGGTGAGTGTGTGTGTTTGATTCCTAGGTAATGTAATGGGATTGGTTGGGGGTGGGAGGGGGGGTAGGGGGGACATACCCGTGGGTGGCGTGGTGGTAGAGGAGGCGGGCGGTGGTTTGGAGGAGGCGTTCGTGGTGGAGAGATTTTGGAGGTCTGGGCTTCAAGCTCGGGGGAGAAGTTCTGGATGGCGGAGAGACTGCCCTTCAGGTTCCCTGGGGCCTGGTATGCAGGCTCACCGCGGGCTTCGGAAGTTAGGTATTCGAGGAGCATCAGGCTTTCGGCATATTGCGTTGTGTTTTTTAGCTGCTGAGAGGAGAGTGAGTAGTCCGGGGGGCGGGAGAAATGGCTCCGGGTCTTGAGAAGCAGGAGGGGGGCCGGGATGGAGCCCGGGAACCCCTTTTCCACCGAGGAGATTAGACGGGTAAGAGCCAGGCTATTTTGGCGGGACCCGAGGGGAATCCAGGCCCAGGTATTCCATAGAAGTGGGTTGTCAGCGGCAGAGGGCGGTAACCATGTTAGTATCCGGCTAGGGGTATGGGGGGGGGGGGTGGGTTGGCTCACCAGTCCAGTGGCCGATGATAGGACTTTATGAGAAACTTCGGCGTTGCCGTTCGCCGACTCGACCAGAGCATAGGCATTGTACAGCTTAATATTGGAGCTGTACTGTTTCAAAAGCCCCTTTGCGACTTTTCTCGCTTTCGTTGGCTCATTCAGCCACTCCATCGCTAAGTAATACTCTGCTAGCGCCTCCACACCGCAATCTTTAACCAAGCGTTCCAGTGTAGAGAGTACCCATGAGATATCCACTTGTCTATCCCCCGGCTGATGGGTATCTGACCACTTGTTAAGATACCGGGACCACGGATCTCTCGAGAAGAGGACGTCGGGTGATATCACCATGCTGCCTCCTTCCTGTTTAAACTCGGGCGTCCGCCTCGAAAGATCTTGCGTCGCCCCAGTGTCTTTTCTGCTCAAGCCGAGATCGAGACCTTGACCCCTGCTTGAAACAAACGGGTCATCTAGCATAGTCGTAAACTCCCCTCCTGACAGCCCTGCCGGCGGAAGTCCACAGAAGACGAGAAATGCGTCGGCTAATAGGGGCTTCACTCGCGAGAGCAGCGCCGACGGAATCCAGATCAGCAGATCCTTGATATCCGAAAACATGATAACCCTAAATGGGTCATCATCCATCCCCTCGTCAAGCGTCCTCGCAGGCATGCGTGCCTTTCCTGCCGCCTGCTGTTCCGCAGCAGCCCAAGCCTCAAAGGGGTCTGTCATCCTGGGCACCTCGCTGGGCCCATCCGCCCTCGGCTCAGGCGGATCAGCCATGTCCTCGCCCGTCTCAACGAAGTGCCTCCAGCCTCTGGCGCCCTCCTCCCCTATCCGCGCCACCTCGCTCTCCCAGAACCCAGCAAACGACGCCATCGCCACTTCAGCAGTCGCAAAATCACCCCGCGGCCGACAGAACACCATCTCCAACATCGCCTGCCATGCCGCAACCGCCAGCTCCACAAACCCAGCATCATGGAAGAACCGCGTCAGCCGCAAAAACACGTACACCGCCTGCCCACACAGCTGTTCCTCTCCTCCCTCCCCACCTCTCCCATAGTCGGCAAGCCTCCCCCCCAACCCCGCCAACCTCCCCACAATCTCCTCCCTCACCCTCTCCACCCCAAACCCCGCCGCCCTGCCCATCTCAAAGTCCAACCGCGCCCTCCACAACCCAAACCCAACCCCACCTTTCTCCTCAGCAACAAGCTCCTCCCACTTCCTCGCGAGCGCCTCCTCCCCCCACACCCGCCCCGCCTCGCGCATCATGCCCAGCACCAGCCGCTCACGCTCACGCTCCGCCGGGCCTGCGGTAGCAGCGTGCGGTAGGGCTTCCTGGTACAGGGCTAGTTTCAGTTCGGCGAGGGCGCGCATCTCTTCGGGGGTGCGCGCGGTGATGGTGGTGGGTGGTGGGGGTGTGTTGGGTTTGGAGGGTGAAGAGGATGTCTTGGAGGGCGATGAGCTCGAGCCAGGCGGGGATGTCGGTCGGGGTGGTTTTGACGTGGCGGGAGAGGTGAGCGGCGCGGGTGAGCGGGGTGGGTTGGGATTGGGTTGGTTTGGGAGAGGGGGAGCACGGGTGGGAGCGGGAGTGGGAGTGGGGGTTGAGGTCGGACTCGGAGTCGGAGGAGTCGAGGTCGGAGTCGAGGTGGACGTTGGCGCGCGCCTCGCCGTGGATGGAGCGGTAATCGGGTAATGGCTGGTCGCTCGGGTCGTCGTCGGTGCGTTTTCGCTTGCGGGACGGGCCGAGAGGGATGAAGTCTTCGGGTGTTGTTGGGACGTTGGCCTCGGAGATTTGGATGCGTTTGGAACGGGCGCGGAAGGCTGCTGCTACGAGTGCCTTGTCGCGAAAGGCGGAGCCGCTGCTGCTGCCTTCGCCGGGCCCTCTGATGCTGAACTGTTCTTGGGCGCCGTCGCGGTGGATGGTGAGGAATCCCGGTGAGCCTATGACTTTGCCTGCGCCGAAGCGGTAATAGACTGGAATCTGAGAGCGGTCGTTGGTCCCGAACTGAACGATGAGCAGGTCACCACGCTTGTCGATGACGAAGAGATCGTCGTTCAGGGTGGAAAGGCCTTCGCGTTCGGTTTTATTTCGACTTGACATCGCCCTGGGGCTGCCTGGCCGTGGGGGTAGCTGTTCATGGTGGTCACGGTGGTGCTCCCCATCGCCGTTCCTTCTTCTCCTTTTCTCCCTCTCACGTTCCTGACGCCCATCCTTCTCCCCGACCCTTTCTCTCTCCCTTTCTCTCTCCATTTCTCTCTCCCTTTCTCTCTCCCTCTCCCTCTCCCCACCCCGAGTTCCTTCCCTATCCCGAGCTCGAATCCTCTCCCGATCCTGGTCCCAGTCCCGATACCGATCCCCATGCCTATCCCGTTTCCTTTCCCGTTCCCGTTCCCTCACATGGCTGGAATGGCGTTGTTCCCCATGACGGTCACCATCACGACCACGATCACGTTCATGATGGCGGCGGTCACTCCTATCCTTTTCGGCTCCACTGAGGCCGTCTTTGTGGGCCCTCCTCTCTTTTGACGCAGGCCGTGTCTCGGGCGCGGACTCGGGCGCGGACTCGGGAGTAAGATTCGGTTTGAAGGATCCGAATTTCGGCACAGCTCGTCGCTTCCCTTTTTCCTTTTCTTCCTCCTCCCTCTTTTCCTTCTCTTTCTCCATTGTTGCTGTCAAGATGACGGAAATCCTCAATCCTTAAATCCCTAAAATTTCCATGTTTGATTTAGATCCTTTTATTGACGATGCCGTGTGTTTTTCAGACTCCTGCGACCCGGATTTCGTGTTTTACGTCTTTCCTTCCCGTTGCTGATGGTCCCAAATTCACCAAGTTCTTAAATTGTCGATGTTCAAGGTTGGCTGGCAATGGACTTTGGTAACTGCCAAGCAGCGGCCCGTTGATTGACCTCGAGAGCCCGACTTGACCGAGTCGGTCTGTTACCCACAGAATTGCGGGTCCCAGGCCATTGTAACTGCAACGCGCCACTTCCGGGTTCCCCAGTTCCTGGATCCTTTGTCTGGGCGTGGCTGCAGCGCCTAAAAAAAGTCCGACCAATGCACCCCGAAAGACGGGAGAGCTGTTGGGTTGCTCTCAGTGCTATGACATAACCGCACAGTAAGGGATCCCTGTGCATCCCGCGCGTGTCATGCAGTTCACCATTCGCTTGCTTTGTATTTTCCGGCGATTGTTGTTGACCGAGAACATGCCGAGTTGGGGGTCTTTTCTTTCAAGCTTCCCCTCCCGAGACATTTCTTCCATTTCTTCCATCCTATGCGCTCTTTTTCATGGCGATGCTGCACAGTGCAGCTCGGCATTCCACTAATGGGAAAACGGCAGGGGCACCTGATGGCTCCTGTGCTCCCCTTTTGTTTCTGGCGCAGCGCTCCATGACGCCAAGTGAGACACTGAAAGTGTGCACGTGGGGGGTTGGCCCCCAGCCAAACAAGCCTCTGAGCCTCCCTCACGCCGCCCATCCTGGCCCATGAGCCACCTTTTTCTCCGCTCTCGAAACCAAACACCCGAGTCCCGGTCCAGGCCGCCATCTACAGGCCTCGCGGCAATACTGTTGCTGGCTGCTCTTTGTTTCCGTTCTGCATTCGTTTTGCATTGCGGCGGGCGTTTTCTTTTCTGATCCGTACCGGGAAAGCTACAGGTTCAGTTGGCTGTTTCTACCGCGTGTGTAGCTTGATTCTTGGTTCGATTTTGTCTTCGTCCCTTTGTTTCCATCCCACCAAACTCGAAACCCGAGGCTCCGCCTGCCTCACCCGATCGCCGAATGTCCGATGCTGAATACCCGAAATTCTTTATCCCCGCGATTTGAGAGGAAGGTGAGTGAACCATACTCGGCTCGACTGTTTCCAGGCTTAGGTTGGTCTAACCGAGTTACACAGTGACGACATCACCATCGTTTCTCGAGACACCCTCGATCTATCCATATCCCACCGAGGCCACCCCTCACTTCGCTCCATAGCCCTTCCGCATGGCAAGTAGGCGATACGGGGTTCGTCTCCCCGACATCGTCGCCGCCGGCAACAGCAACAACGACGGCAGCGGCGCCGACTCCAGCACTGGCACCGAACAACAGGGTCAATACCTCTCGCTCCCTAGTTCCCCGACAAATGTCCGCAGGCCCCGACCCAACATGAGCAGGAGGCCGTCCACAAACGAACCGATTGACGAACGGTCGCCTCTCCTGGGCGCGGCACGACCTTCGCGCATCCGCATCCACAGCGCCCATGGCTCGCCGAGGGTGCCCCTCCTGTCGAGGAACCAGAGTTATGCGGGTACGCGCACCGAGTCACATACCCCCCTCCCCTCCCCTCCACCAGCTAACCACCCACTCCTTCTCTTCGCAGATAGCGTAAGGAGTATCCGGCACCACAGCCGCGCTAACTCGTGGGGCACGCGCCTAATGCACGCCCTGTCGGACCGCCAGGAGTCGTCCATGGCCGACTCCAAGGGCTCACTCTACCCCGACGACCGCGTGTGGTACGACCAGTTCACGTCGACCGATTGGGTCCACGACAGCATCGCCGACGCTTATCGGGTCAAGGCCCTGCGGAGTCGCAAGGACTTTTGGGGCCGCGTCTACGTGCTGTTCGACGGCGCCCAGGGGCTGGCTGCTGAGCGCCCTCGTCGAGTTTATCGTCGCCGTCCTGGCGTATGTGGTCAACGTGAGCGAGGCGACCGTGTTTGATCTTAAAGGATGGATACTGCGTGAAGGGGGTGGTTGGTGAATGGAGAAAGTATGAGACTTCGCTGGCCATGATTGGGACGGGTGAATCTGGACTGAAACTGACCGTGGTACAGAAATGCTGCCCTCCACGGTCCCTGTACGGACTGGCGGGACTGGAGTGAGGTTCTCAGGAGTTCCCCGTCGGCGAGAGGTGGACCGAGTACGGCGTATACATCATTGCCGTCATCACGCTGGCGAGCTTGTCGTGTCTCCTCAGCCTCACGACCAAGACGGTTGTTCCTTCGGCGTACCGGCTGACCACGCTGGATGAGAACCTCGCCGCCGAGGCTCCTGCCCCTCCCCCCGAGGACGGCGCGAACGGAGGCCGGCAATTAACCCCCCGGCCTGACACTAGGAAAGGCCGAGCAGCCGCCCAATGATTTACTACTCGGCGGCCGGCAGTGGTGTCGCCGAAGTTCGTGTCATTCTCAGCGGCTTCGTGCTGCACGGCTTCCTCGGTCTCAAGACGCTCATCATCAAAACCCTTGGTTTAATTCTTAGCGTAGCCTCTGGGCTCAGCTTGGGTAAGGAAGGCCCCTATGTGCACATCGCAACCTGCGTCGGCAACATCGCCTGCCGTCTCTTCACCAAGTACGACCGCAACGACGCTAAGAGGCGTGAGGTCCTCTCGGCGGCGGCGGCGGCAGGTGTCGCTGTGGCCTTTGGCGCTCCGCTCGGCGGCGTGCTCTTCGGCTTGGAGGAGGTGGCCTACTTCTTCCCGGCCAAGACGCTCTTCCGCACCTTCTTCTGCTGCATCACCGCCGCATTAACGCTCAAGTTCCTGAACCCCTACGGGACGCAGAAGATCGTCATGTTTCAAGTGCGATACCTCGTCGATTGGGAGTACTTTGAGATTATCAGCTTCATCTTGGTTGGTGTTTTTGGCGGCGCTGCTGGTGCCCTGTTCATCAAGGCTTCCCGACACTGGGCCAAGACCTTCCGCCGGATCCCCGCCATCAAGGCGTATCCCCTTCTCGAGGTGGTGCTGGTTGCGCTGGTCACGGGGTTGATTGGGTACTGGAATACCTTGACCAAGCTCCCCGTCGCCAAGCTACTTTACAACCTTGCCGCCCCGTGTGACGACCGGGATAACAACCTAGAGGACCTAGGATTGTGCCCGGAGGAGATTGGTGACATCCCGCCTATTCTACTGAACCTACTCACCGCGTTCTTGATCAAGGGGTTCCTGACTATTATCACTTTTGGGATTGTGAGTTTGATATCCTTCCGTTCTGATGACATGCAGCTGACAGCTGGCAGAAACTCCCAGCCGGTATCTACGTGCCGTCCATGGTGGTCGGCGGTCTCATGGGCCGCCTCGTCGGACACGTTGTTCAGTGGGTGGTCATGGCCACGCCTGATTGGGGTGTCTGGGGTACTTGCGCGAAGATGCCGAATGCCACCTGCATCCAACCTGGCGTGTACGGCCTCATCGCTGCCGGCTCAACGATGTGCGGTGTCACTCGCTTGTCTGTCACCCTGGCGGTTATCTTGTTTGAGCTCACCGGGAGTCTGGACTATGTTTTGCCGTTCTCCCTAGCCATTCTAGTCGCCAAGTGGACCGCTGATGCTATCGAGCCGCTCAGCATCTACGTAAGACCCGACCCACCCCTCCCCTCCACCCCACCCTTCACCCCAAACTAACACCTCTATCAGGATCTCCTCACGGAGATGAACTCATACCCCTACCTCAACAACAAGCACAAGCCCATCTTCACCTCGGACCTCGCCGACATCGTCCCGCGCGTCCGTAAGGAGCGCATCATCGACATCACCACCTCGCCCGTCGTGCCCGCCCTCAGCCTGCGCGCCAAGCTCGAGCTACTACACAAGGCCGGCGAGCTGGACGGCGGCCTGCCCATCGTCCGCGACGGCATCCTCGTCGGCCTCATCCCCGCCCCCGACCTCGAGTACGCCCTCGATAACCTCCGCGACGAGCCGTCGAGTCTGTGTCTCATGGCCCCCGTGCCGAGCATCGATGACTCGGATGACGGCCTACCGGATCCGACCGATTTTACGCCGTTTATTGACCCCGCCCCCGTGGCGCTGGATATCAGGTCACCGATGGATCTGGTCTATGAGTGCTTTGTCAAGTTGGGGTTGCGGTATATCTGTGTGTTGCGGGATGGGCGCTATGCGGGGATGGTGAGTTCTTTTTTCTGCTCCTTGGCTCTAACTACCCTGTGATGGGTGTAGGATGTGGGCTGTGTGTGTTGTGCTGTGCTAACGTCGTGGTGGTGTAGACGCACAAGAAGACGTTTGTCAAGTATATGCGGGAGCTGGAAGAGAAGGAGGGGCACATGTGATTGATGCATGTGAGTCTGTCCTGAGTCCAGCCCTGTGATGGTGGGTGAGGTGGGTATGATAAGAAATTGTGGGAGAAGGGGGATGGAGGGGTGGTGGCATTCTGGAGAGGAGGTTTGTTTGATGGTTGCATATCATATAGAATTGCTGCGTTGCTGGCGAGCTAGGTGTGTGGTCTTGTTGTGTGCTTTTTGTTGTTAGCTGGCCTGCATGGTGCATACGTACACGGCTGTTTTTTTTTTTTTTTTTTTTTTGTGTTATCTTCAGGATAGGGTGGGTGGGGCGTCGGATTGGCTGTTACAGCTGTTGCTATTGCTGTTGTTGGTGCATTCCCATCTGAGGGTGGTGGTTATTGTTTAATGTTAGTTTTGTTGTTGCATTTGCATTTGCATTGATGACGGGATATACAGCAGAAAGCAAGCAAGCAAGTAAGCAAACAGGGTTTGGTTCTTTTTCGATGCCTTGAGATTTGATTCATGTGGAGGATAGAGCGAGTGATGCTAGTTGATAGACGTCGAACGGACCTCCTTTTGTATCGTGTGTGTTTAGGTCATGATTCTCCGTTTATATATCGTTTGCTCGAGCCTGGTCCCATGGGTCAATATAGGAAGAGTACCGGACCAACATCGTGGTCACCTCGTCCTTACCACTGGTTTACCTCCCCAGGAAAGGATCTCATATCCATTCATCCCATGTGATTATGCACATTTTGAAGTTGTGGTGACCTGTTGAGAATATATTTCCTTCATTTTTGCGATCATATCGCGCCAATTCCTGGGCCCCCTGGCTACCAGGGGCTGGGTATCGCCACCATCACCTATTCTTATGTACGAATGAATGTACACGGGGGTACCAAATCCCCCCCAGTATGAGCATGAATTCCCCCTCGACTAAGAAGGCCAATGCCTCGGAGTCGCGCTCTTCGCTTTCCACCGCCTCTGTCAGATCGGATCGGAACTCTATCGCCTTGGCTACACCATCCCGCGTCCCGGTATTCGCCAGGTCGACGGTGCGGAGTGATGACCCTGATCAGAACCACAGGCCAGGCGGACGGTGCGCCATTCCACCCCGTCACAAGTAAACGGCCAACTAGCCAAGCCAGCCGCGGCCTCACTGCGACTTGCGCGCCTCCTTCCCACCCCCATTCTCATCCTCCTCCTCCGGCTCGGGGCTACTCCTGGGACTGACATCCCCCGGAATAAACTCATCAAACCTATCCACGGGCACGGGCACGGAGCGGGGCACAAAGCGCACGCGCACGCGGCGCACGCCACGGACCTTGGCGCCCACGCGGGCGCGCACCACCTCCTCGACGACGCGCACCTGCTCGACGGTCCACTCGGCGGGCACGGCCAGCTCAAGATCGACGAGGTAGTTCTGGCCGGACTTGACGCCGGTGACGTCGCGCAGGTCGACCTGCGCGCCCCGGTCGTCGGCGACGTCCTCGGCGAGGGCCCGGCCGGCGTGCTTGGAGACCGCCTCGCGCACGTCGGCGTCGATGGAGCGGTCGGCGAGCTCGTAGAGCGCCGAGAGCGTGTTCCCCAGCCCGGCGCGGATGACGAGAAGCGAGATGAGCAGCCCGCCGACGGGGTCGAGCCAGGTGGCGTCTTTGAGGAGGTTGGCGCCGAGGATGGCGCATAAAGCGACGATGCCGGTGAGGGAGTCGACGCGGTGGTGGACGGCGTTGGAGGCGAGGACGGAGGATTTGCGGTCGCGTGCGACTTTCATGGCTGGAGGGGGGTGGGGGGTTAGTTGTTGATTGCGGGAGAAGGGAGGGGCACGTACTAGCATGATACAACCACTCCTTGATAGCAACCGTCCCGGCAGCCAGCCACGCCGCATGCAGACTCGGCGCACCACCATGCCCATGTCCATGCCCATGATGATGCCCATGCGAGTGACCATGGCCATGGCCATGCTCCAGCATCGCGCGCGCGGCCTCGGCATCCAAAAAGAAATGCGCATATAGCGTCTCGCAACTGCCCATACACATAAACAGCCCGCCAAACAGCAACATGCTCGACACGCCCAGCGACCCGAGACTCTCAACCTTCCCAAACCCCTGCGGGAAGGCCTCGGTGGGCGGACGCAAGCTCCACGACACGGTGGCCAGGGTGAGCACGTCCGAGGCCAGGTCGGTCAGCGAGTGCCACGCGTCGGCGATCATGGACTGCGAATTGAAGGCGTACCCGCCTGCGCCCTTGGCGATGGCCATCCCCAGGTTCGAGTACAGGCCGATGCGCGTGATGCGCACGCCGGCGTCGTTTTTGTTGGTCGAGGTGAGGTAGACGTTGTCGTGGTGGTGGTGGTGGTGGTGGCCATGACCGTGGCCGTGGCTGTGGCCGGCGTGGCCTCGTGTTTGTTGGGTCGTGCCGGCGCCCATGATGGTGACGTTGTTTTTGGTGTTATTGTTGGGGAGGTGACGATGTATTGGGTTGGTTGTGGTTGCGGTCGTGGTTCTTGAAGGTAATGTCGGGTCCGGGTGTAACGAACGGCGCATACGATTTGTGAATGCTCGAGAGGGGGAAAAGGTCTGGAAGATACGTATCGATTTGAGTTGTGGGTGATGTGTCCCCGAGGGGTTGCTGGGATGGCTAATAAATGCCGGGCATGGCGGTTGACGGCTCCGTGCCCGTCTTGGATGGAGCCGTGACGCGGCAGGTGTTGCACGCAGTTGCACCAGCGCAGGGCCCGCGCACCGCCCGCAATTAAGCGGAAGCATTAATAAAAGAAAAAGGAGTTAGTAGACTGAAAATGAGAGACCTCGGCGCGCCAATTGGGGGTCAATTGAAGTTAGGTGGCGCTGGGAAATGCCGGTGACAGGGTTCGTTAATATCGCAGCGCCGTTTGTATGTACGAAGTGGTTAGTTTTATGTACTTTGTGTAAGAAAAAAAGAATTGGCGGCTTGGTTGGAAAGGGCGGCTCCGATTTGCAATCATCCATATCCGTCCATTCCCATCGCCATGACAGCCAGTTACTGGCTATAAGGGGCAAGTTAGCACGTTTTGTAGTGGGCACATGCACCCGACATCGCACCACCGCCCGGATGAATCCAGGGATGTGGAAAATGTATCTGCTGATCGAGAATACACAGTCTGTCCATCCAAATAGTCGTACCAATTAGACCTCTACTACGGAAACAAGACAAAAGCAATCGCCTTTACTCGGTTTCTTTTATTTGATATGCCTTCCTATTTACTTGGGACCTTGACGGATAGGCTTCTCAGGCATCTGTCTATGGAGGTCTTTTCTGTCTTGCGTTCTTGAGGTACCCATGTAACTGTTCGTACGGGTTTACAATGACTGCCCTCACATGCACTGACAGGGGTGTGAGCATTGGCCACCAGGAACCCAAGTGGATCTTGAGCTTTGCAGCCCACCCTGCCACGCTTCCGGAACCATGACGATTACGCAGCTGCTTCACATCTCAAATTAATCCCTTGAGCAGGGTCCATCAGCCACGCGGCACCCATCCACATCGGTACTTAATCCCCGTCTATCCAAACCCCTCCATAACCCAGACAATATGAAGAAACCGCTCATGCGCATCCCCTACACCGAGCTGTTCCCTCCGCCCAGCATCATCCCCGCCACAGCCCGTTCCCTCCCCGGTGCCATCGCAGCCCTGCAAGAATTTCTACACACCCCGCCGCCGAGGGACCTACCGCGCTCCACAGTCCTCCTCACCGGCGCGGGCCTCTCGGTCGCCAGCGGATTGGCCGACTACCGCGGAACCAACGGCACATACCGGGTCAACAAGACATACCGCCCCATCTACTACCATGAGTTCCTGTCCAACCACGAGGCGCGCAAGCGTTACTGGGCGCGCAGCTTCCTCGGCTGGACGACGCTGCGCAACGCGGCGCCCAACGCGGGCCACTACGCGGTGCGGGACCTGGGCAAGCTGGGCCTCCTGTCGAGCGTCATCACCCAGAACGTGGACTCGTTCCATCCGCGGGCGCACCCGGACATCCCGACGCTCGAGCTGCACGGCTACCTGCGGTCGGCCGTGTGCACGTCGTGCCGGAACGAGCTGCCGAGGGACAGGTTCCAGGCGGAGCTGGCGCGGCTGAATCCCGTGTGGGATGCGTTCCTGCGGGAGGCCATCGCGACGGGCGCGCTCGAGACCGAGGACCCGCACGAGAAGCGGCGGCGGGGGATCAGGATGAATCCGGATGGTGATGTGGAGGTGCCCGAGGCGCCGTACACTACCTTCCGGTATCCTGCGTGTCCGACGTGTTTGAGCAGTCCGCCGCCGTTGGCGGATGGGACCAGGGGGACGGTCGAGGTCGATAATGATGGCGCCTGGAGCCCGACGAGCAATGTTGGCATTCTAAAGCCAGCGGTCGTCATGTTCGGCGAGAGTATCGCCAGCAGCGTGAAGGAAGCGGCTGAAGATGCCATCGATGGCGCCGGGAAGCTTTTGGTCCTCGCCACATCTATGGCGACGTACTCGGCCTGGAGGCTGGCAAAGCGAGCCAAGGATAGGGGGATGCCCATCGGTATTGTCAATATCGGTGGCGTCAGGGGCGAGGATCTCTTTTTTGGGGGATTGGACCCTGCCCAGACGGGTAGCCAGGGCGTGAGGCTAGAGATGTCCACCGATAGTTTACTACCGGCTCTTGTCCATGATATGCGGCAATCCGGTCTCTCGAGCCCATCACCCGACACGGCGTCATTTCAGGAAAATGATGCCGCTGTGTTTAAAAACATGTTACAATAGACCAACAGATAATGAGAGCCGCCGACCCTCCGTGAAGGGGGGACTTAGAAGAAGCCCTTGCTGGCGAGGGTGCTCTGCACCTGGTGCTTCGTGCCGTCTTGGGCGGGTAGGGTATTCGCCTCGGATGTGGGTGCTGACGCTGGCGCTGGTGTAGGTGTCGGCGTCGGAGTAGGCGTTGGCTCAGGTTGCTTCTTGCGCTGGTGGCCCTTTGCCGGCTCTTCGCGCTCAATCTCCCTCAGAACTACCATACCCGTCAGCATGTTACGCCCCGAGGACTCAGTCTTCCAAGAGGACCAACCTTGTTCCCACTCCAACTCCTTTTCTGCGTCCCCGGTACCCAAAGCCTTCTCCACGTCCACCTCTTCGCCCCTTTGCAGTTTTTCCACCACCTCGCGAAGCAGGCCTATCCTGACGTCGGACTGGCGCATGAAGGTCGCAAAGTCTTTTCGAAGGGCGATCATCTGGATAGACATGGACCCGATCAACAAGAAGATGAAGATAAAGAAGGTCGCTGGATTCCACCCCTTTTGTACCTTGAATTTCTTCCTCCACCTCGACGGTGACCGCGATCGTAGGGGCTTCGGTACGAGAGACTTCCAGAAGGACACCTCGGCGACGGAGCTGACAGTGCGTGTGCTGAGGGCTTGTGCTAGCGGCCTTTGAAATAAAACGCGTTGGCCGAGGCCCGGCGCAAAAAGCGCCCGTTGAAGCGGGACCCGATTCATGTTGGTTGTCTGGACTTGTCGGCTTGAAGTTGGAGATGGTCGTCGAGAAGATGCGGGGACCCACTGAAACTTTGCACCTAGGTCCAAGTGACAGAAATGGGACTCGAAGTTGTGAAAGTTGGGGTGGACCCTGCCAAGCCTGAGTGAGATCCCCGGCAGGCAATGGGACGGTTGGGACCTGAGATGGAACCCGTTCAATTGGAGTGGTTCACGTCGGTTGCCCCGCCAACAACCCGCCAGGTTTTCTGCCATGGGTCAAGCCCGGATTGGGGCATCAACGAACCCCTGTTTGGAGAGCTTGGTGCCTGCCGTCACCACCTGACGCGAGCGGGCCGCAATTCGAGATTCCTCAAGTTCAAGTTTCAAACATTGAACACCAACCTTCTTCATTGCTTTGGGTATTGCTGTGTTTTGGATAATGTCCTCGGAACGGCGATGATATGATTAAGAATCAGCCCATAACACACTTCTCTTTTTCATTTTCATGGATACACCACTCGCACAGGCGGATGCTGTTCGCAGCGCCGTCTCTTCCGTCGCGACCTGCACCCCCGCGATATCCGTCTTGTTAAAGAACTTGTTGCTACCCAGGGACGAGACACCGATAACCGACGAGACTGACACCCGACCTTCCTCCAAAGTCGCGAACCCGAGCCGATCGAGAACAAACACGGTTACAAGAGCCCCGTCAAGACGCGCTAGACCCACGCCCGCACCCACACCCACACCAGCTGCGGCGGATGATGGCTTGTCGGTGCGAGAAAAGGCAGCGCTCGCTACACACGTCGTCAATGCCACCCTCAAGGCTCTTGGGGAGGCTGCAAAGCCCGCCGCGACCCCTGCGCCGCGACCTCCCCAGGAGGATGGCTTGGTGAAGACGGCAACCACAAACGCGCTTCGGCGGACGAGTTCAGCGCCAATGACCCCCTTACAACCCCGTTCGCTTAACAGGCAATCGACCTCTCCTGTCGCGACAACAAGGCACGCCCGGTCCCCATCGAGATCTTCGAACACAACGAACCTCCTTGCCACTGTCGAGTGTGCTCGCGTCGCCCTCGCTGCGCTCCGCCAACTCCCCGCGTCCGGAAAGATCACCCTCCCGGACCTTCAGCTCGAGTCTGGCATGTCGGCTTTGGTCGGGAGGTTGATCGGTCTAAACATACAGGAACAGGCTATCAAAGAGCTGCGGATTTTGAAAAGAAAACTGGAGGGATCTGCGGCTGGTGATGGAAAGAAGGCGGCCAAAGCCACCGGTGCCGAGCCCAAAAATTCCGCTCAGCTTTTCTCAGAACTTCTTGACTTTGGCACAGTGACGGCCTCGGGGCAACGGCTTCTATTGGTCATCACCACTCAAATTCAGGTTCTGCGTGTATTGGCAATGGCCAAGAAGCCCTCAGCCATTGAAGCTGTCTTGCCCTATCTCCGGCAGGACCAAGCCTCCTCACCCGTCAACTTACTCCTCCTCGCGGCAAGGGAAGATGGGGCTCACGTTGCCAAAATTGCCCGACAAATGGAAACGGTGGCTCAGTGCCTGTTCTCGCTAACCCCCAACGTGTCTAGCAAAGACGACAGCTTGGGGCAGGAGTCCCGGCTCAGCATATCACCGGCATCTGCCCTCGAATTGCAGGCACTCGCGCTCGAGGCCCGTCTGCATTGGTGGAAATTGGCGAAGCACAAGGGGGACGCCGAGAAGGATGTCGTGGTTCCTCTATCGAGATGTCTTAACGCATACATCCGACGAACTTCCGAAACCGCAAAATCCAGCTATACTGTTTGCTCAGAGATCTTTGACCGAATCTACCGGCAGCTTCAAAGCCACGGCTTCTCCCCCTCGAAAGGATCCAAGCTCCCCCTTGCCGGAATATGTCAAACCTTGGTAACCCTGGCGCGCGACGCGCAGCAAATGTCGGACGCCGTCATGTGGGCGACTAAACTGCGGGACGCCATGGACCTGAAGGCCGAATCAATCGCAAAGACCTGTGCCATTGCCGCCCAACTACTCTCACTTCACCTCAAGCAGCCTGCAAAGCATCTCTCCGACGAATTACTTCTCAAGGAAGTGGTTGCCGGTATTCAGGGGCCTCTGCGCGGGGACACCACCGAACTAGACGAACTTCTGACCAATGTTTGCGCCGTTCGAAAGACGGCCATGCATCTCCTCCTCGCCCTCGCCAAGGGCGGTGATAACATCTTCCAGCCCTCCTCAGAAGCCAAAGAGCTTCTGGAAACCTTCATCCTGCAATGTCCGCGTTTTTGCCTCCGGTGGCTGGGGAAGCCTCCTGGACCGAAGGGTAGCACCAAGGATTACCTACGATACGAACAGCGACGACAGCTTATGTTGCAAAACCTTCCGCACATCCTCGACTCGGCATTCATAACCATCAAGACCTGCTTGGATCAGTCACGGCTGTCCTGGGACCTTATGGACTCTATTCTCAGTGACTGCAACACTCTTTTGGAGTACACCGGAAACAAGGCCACATCCGATGCGTCTGCATCCTACCATGTAAAGATTTCGCATTTCTACTACTTACAATACACCTGTTTGCGACAGCAATCCACCGACCCGAAGGACGCCGCCCCCCTGCGTGCCCTGAGGCGCTCTATCGAGTGCGTCAAGGACCGGACGAGCCGCGAAAGGGAGAAGGCCCAGCTCACTCTAAAGTTGGAGCGTATGGCGGAGCTCTGCAGGACGCTCGGCAGGGGGGACGAAGCACTTGGTGCTCTTCAGGCCATCCGGACGAGCCTGCTCGATGACGGTGTTTTGGCATACGTTGCCAAATCCCTCGCGACCGGATCGCCTACCGTTGTCTGGGCCCGCGACGAAAAGGCCGAGGGCCTCTCCCGCGCACTTTTGGCAATCTCGAAAATGGAACACGTTTGGATCGACTGGACGGTGGATCTCGAAGAGCCAGAACGCGCTGCGGCGTTGGAACACCGCCTGCGGTTCATCTTGATGAAAGAGGGGGCGAAGGAGGTCGACATCACGCTGGAGCACCCTGTTGTTGACGCGTTACTTCGGACTTATATTCCCACACGTTACCCCATTCGCAGACTGAGGGTGCTTCTTGTTTTGCTTTGCTCGGCCCTCGGCAACCTTGACAGGGCCCCTGAACTTCTCTCGGTGGCTAAGGACGCCGCGCAGCTTAAGGACACGGGCGACCTCGGCGACGACTCTGGGCTGGCTGGCTTTCTTCCGCACTTGAAGGCCCTGTACAACTCACTAGCAGCTGCAGTTGATGGCTACCGCGACAATCGGGTGCTCGACCGATCCATTTCCACTTGGCGGTCGATTACCACAGCACGTCAGGACAGAACAACCCTGGAGAAGGTGATCGATGATATACCAGGTCTTTTGGAATATCTTCAGTCTGTCGCGGACTTCCTCCGCATGAAAGGCCGGGACACCATGCTGGCAACGGTTCTCGAGCTGATCGCCGACATTGCGCGGGTGTCCGAGGGACCCAAGGCCGAAGAGGTTGTCCAGCACAGTTCGTGCCTCGCTCTACAGTACACGAATCTGGGCCAGTCATCAAAGGCGGAGTTGATTTTCCAGAAGGCGCGGGAACACATTGGCGACGAACTGCGCAGTGAAGTCCTCGCCAACTTCCATCTGTCTTTCACCGAGCACCTTCTTGCCCTTAGTAACTTCAGGCAAGCCGAGGACCACCTCACCCAGGCACAGCTCGCCTTCAATGCCGACACGCCTCAGAAGCACACCCGGGCCGAGAGGCGACGGCTTGTCGCATATGCTTATTACCTGCACTCTCTCATCGCGCTAGAACGCGGCGACTCCCACCACGCGCTCGCCTACTCCCGAGACAGCGTTCGCACCCTTTTCCAAGATTGGGTGAAAATGGAGTCTCAACTTACGTCCAAGGCGTTGCCAGAGCAGAATCAGGCCAATGACCAAACCATTAACGTGTCCGCAATAACCCTCGCAGCAGATGCCCAGCAGCAGAGTCCCGGACCCGAATCTTGGAGGCTGTTCCACCTCCTCTACCGCAATGTCTTCCGTCTCTCGTCGATGTACGCCCACCTGGGCATGTTCCCAGAGACCATGTACTACGCAGAGCAGGCGCTGAAGATGGCAAAGACGGTCGATTCCGAATTTTACAACGCAGAGTGCGCCGCCTGGATTGGAGCGGTTTCTTGGAGAGCTGCCAACGCTGCCAAGTCACTCGAGATGCTTCAAGAAGCATCGGCCCTGCTCCCCAGCGACAACCGCTCCTACTCTTCGGCCACGCTCGCCTGCCAGATTAGCTCCATGTTCCTCTCCCAGAACGATTCGGAAGGGGCGGCGCTTCTTCTAGCAAAGGCCGAGGCGATCGCACAGAGCCTTGCTGTGATGCCCGAGGTTGAGCAGCAGCCGGCTGATACCGTTGTGGCGGAGAACAAAATGGCGAAACTCAGCATCGCACAGAAGCCTGTGAGGGGTGGTCGCAAGGCCGCTGTGAAGAAGGCGCCAGTAAAGAAAACAGCTAAAAGTGTGACTAAGACAAAAGCAGCCGTCACTGCCACCACCACTGCCCCCGATACGCTGGTGATCGAGGAGGACGCCCAGCTAGCTAAATTACGGGCGTCGATTCTTGTTCAAAAAGCCGTGTCTATGCTGCAGCAAAAAGAATGGACGGCAGCGCAGGCGGCCCTTGCAGAAGCTACCACCGCATCGAAAGCGTCCGGGTTGTTGCCCGCCAGACAGGTTGCCATGGCGTCGTGCCTATTAGGCATTAGCATGGAACAGATGGCACAAGATCCTGTCTTTTCTGTTATTCAGGAGTCGACCATTTCCTTCCCTGCCCTCTCTGGTTCCGAAAAGGCTTCACCAGCCCGTGCGAAGGCTGCGTCACCCAAAAAAGCACGAGTTGCCCCCGCGAGCCCAGAGCTAGTCATTAAGGAGACCAATCGGGGGCAGTACGTCGACAACCTTCGCGAGGCCCATGATTACCTGCTCGAGGCACACTCGGTGGCCGCCCTGACTGGGGATGCCAGCCTGATTCACAGGATCTCGGGCATGCTCCAAAACGTTAGCTTGTTTCTCACTGCCACGTCGAACAAGACCAAGGCGGCTATCCACTCTGCTCAAACATCGTACTCGGTTGAGCTCGCTCGGAACCTTACCTGGCGTCGGGAACGGAAGGCGCTGATTCAGGAAAAGAATGGGGGCAAGAATGACGGACTCATGTGGCCACCGGCGCTTCAGTCAGCGACCACCAGAAGGTCGAGTCTCGGATTTACTCTCGACCTCCACAAGATCCAGCGGGACTACATCGACATCGTCCCCAAGCCGTGGAATGTCATCTCCATCTCCCTCAGCGAGGGCAACCACGACCTCTGCATTACCAAACTTCAAGCTGGCCAGAGCCCCTTTGTCATCCGTCTGCCCCTTGAGCGAGCAAGCTCCCGTGAGGCGGACAGCGATGCTTTTGACTTTCAGCAGGGCCGCTCCGAGCTGCTGGAGATTATCAAGCTGATCAACAAGACGTGCCACGACTCCAGGGATATGACTGCCAAGGGCGCGAAGGGCGCGTGGTGGACTGAGCGGGAGGCGCTCGATGAGCGGCTGAAGGAGTTGTTGGGAAGCATTGAGCAGATTTGGCTGGGCGGTTTCAGGGGTATTTTCTCGCAACACGTTCGCCGCCCGGAGCTGCTGGCGACGTTCCAGAAGGATTTCCTGGCTATCTTGGACAAGCACCTCCCTTCGCGGCGACAGGTGCGCGGGAAGAGGACCAAAGCGGCACAGGCGCCGAAGGCTACGTTGGACACAAACGTCCTAGAGTTGTTTATCGGTCTGGGCGATGTCACCCAGCCGGACTGCGACTTTGACGACGAGCTCACCGACCTCCTCTACTTTGTCGTGGACATCCTGCAGTTCCACGGCGAGCGCAACGCCTACGACGAGATCGACTTCGACTCGATGGTCGTCGAGACCATGGACGCCCTCAACGCGTACCACTCTTCGGCGCACGCCGCCGAAGACGCCCCCACCAACATCCACACCATCCTCCTCCTCGACAAGGCCCTGCACGTCTTCCCCTGGGAGTCGCTCCCCTGCATGCAAGGCCTCGCCGTCTCGCGCATGCCCTCACTCGCCTGCCTCCGCCGCCTCATCCTCGACCGCCGCCAGCGCGAGGACGCCAACGACTCCACCCCCGAAGGCCACCACGCGCCTCTCGCCCTCGGCGGGACCTACATCCTCAACCCCTCCGGCGACCTGACCTCCACCCAATCCACCTTCGCCCAACCCCTCGCCACGCACCTGCCCTCCCAAACCTGGAAGAACATCACCGGCCGCGCCCCCACCGAAGACGAATTCGCACACGCCCTCACCGCCTCCCACATGCTGCTCTACTTCGGCCACGGCTCGGGCGCGCAGTACATCCGCGCGCGCACCATCCGCCGCCTCGACCGCTGCCGCGCCGCCGTGCTGCTGATGGGCTGCTCGTCGGCCGCGCTGGCGGACCACGGCGACTTTGAGCCCTCGGGCCCGGTGTGGAATTATATGATGGCCGGGTGTCCCGCGGTGGTGGGCACGCTGTGGGATGTGACGGATAGGGATGTGGATCGGTTTGCGGGGGGGGTCGTCGAGGAGTGGGGGGTGCTGCCGTGGGGGGGGGTGGGTAAGGAGGGGGAGAAGGGGGAGAAAGGAATGGGGAAGGGGGGCGAGTCAAAGCCCACCGCCTCCTAGGGGTTATGGGGAGGCGAGTTTGGTGGAGGCGGTTGCCAGGGCGAGGAGTAGGTGTCGGTTTCGGTTTGTTACGGCTGCCGCGGCGGTGGTGTATGGGATTCCCGTTTATGTGGAGAGGTGAGAGGGGTTTGGGGTGGTGTTGGCTGGGGTTAGAGGGGAGTGTGGTTGTGTTGAGAGTTGCTTTGTTGGGTAGAAATGTCTTGTTGTCTGGTTTTTTTTTTCTTGCGTTGGGTTGGGATGGTTGGTTGCATTGCGAGGTGCTTGGATGGAGTTGAGATGGAGTTGTCGGTAGACTACGATAATTCATAGATTCATGATGAATGCATGCAAGATGTCTATACCATGTCTAGTCAAGTCGGTGGTCACGGGGCTACTTGAATTGCTTGTTGACTACACTACCTACCTACTCAGATGCACCGTCAAACTTTGACCGTCGACCCGATCGGCCCAAACCTGATATTCGACCAATGCACCGTACTGTCACATGTCAGATCAATCTTCATACAATAGGTAGGTAACTTGGAGTTGGCAACTTACGCAGACGGCCACATGTTCTGCACTACCCACGGCTCACTATCCTCAATAGGCCAGCAATCCCCCCTTTCCCTCCCCGGAGTCCCCTCCATGCCATCCGGCGGGTACACCGAGTCCAGCCACAGATTCCACGCGTAATGCTAGCCAAGGAGTCAGCACTCAACCTACTACGCCCAAACCATCGAAGGGCAAAAAAGGGGGGGTGCTCACATCGGCCCCAATAGACATGACCATGACCAGGGGCTGGTCCAGCAGCTGGCTTTGGTGGTGCTCCCAGCCGCCGAGCTCCGACATGATGTCGCGCTCGGCGAAGAGGTCGAACTGCTTGACACACATGTCGCGGGAGAGGCCGGCTTCGCGGGGGAGGTCGGTGAAGGTGGGGGCGGGGATGTCGAAGCGGGTGTTGTTCTGGACGAGGAATTGCGTGACTTTGGTGGCGGTGAATTGGGTTACAACGCTAGATTTGAGGGGATGTGTGAGTATCCGCGAAATCGGGTTGTCGCTGTTTATGTGGGACTTGGGGGGAGGAAGGAGGAGAGGGAGGAGAGATGAGAGAAAAGGGGGGGGCAAAGAAAGAAAGCGAGAACGCACGTAAACTTCTGCGCTGTATCCACCGTCTTCCCCTTCCCATAAAACTCCTTGTTGCCCATCCGATACGGGTTATAACTGCACCCCGTAGCATCACACCTCCCGGGTCCTCTCTCCGCATACGGTTCATTATAGAGACAGTCTCCCGCAGAACAGACGTGCGGACCATCCTTGACACACACATGCGACGACATGGAAAAGGAGTGGGCGTTGGAGTTCCACACACTAAACTGCGGACAGCACGATCCCAGGTTCCCCTTACCCGAGAACTCGTCCGTCTCCGAGGGGATCCAGCCCTCCCTGTTCGCCTTTCCTCCCACAAACTTGACACTGCGCGTGCAGCTGGCGTCGCAGTAGCCCGTGCCGTACTCAGCACCAGCCGCATTGGTCGGGTAGCGCGCCATGCCGCCGTCGGCATCCATGGACACAAAGTACAGCGCGCTGTTGATGCCGCACTCGACGGTGGATAAATCAACATCAAAGGCCAGCTCGTTGTCCCGCAGCGTAAACGTCTGGTAGCGGTGCTGGGACTCCATCAGAAAAAGCCGCGAGCCGACGTTGTAGGCAAAGTCGAAGTTGGTGCGGAAGCGCTGCGACAGGGTGTCGGCCGAGGTCTTGACGCCGTAGGAGCGGACGTAGTCGGCGCCCTCGAGCGCGCAGTTGGCGGTGCAGTTGTCGACGCTGTCGCACCCCCGATCGTTCCACGTGTTGCCGTCGAAGCAGCTGCCGGGGTTATCGACGCGGTGCAGCCACCGGAAGTCGGCGTCTATGGTCACCCCGCCGTCGACTTTCTTGCAGCTGCCGTCGGCGCCGCAGCTGCTCCATTGGAGTGTGGGGTGTATCTCGTTCTCGTACTTGCCAACCTGTTGGGCGGCGGCGAGGCCCAGAGCCAAGGGTGAGGTCAGGAGAGACCAATGCATGCTAACCAGTAACTGGTGATCCCGGTGAAGTTGGAAAGGGTGATGAGAGAGTTTAGTTCAGAGAGTCGAGGGTGACAAGGGGTTGGCGTGAGTGTCCCTTTATACTCTGCATATGTGAAGCACTTGTGAGGTTGGCATCTATGTAGGAGCATGTAGTTTAATATAGGCTATAGTTATTTGCGTCTCTTGGCTATCTCAACTAAGCCCGATCTGCTAAAGTCGGCATCGAAGTGCGACACGGCTGGAACAAGTGCGAGCTGTTGCTACCACACTGCCGCGTTGAGATACAGTTACTTACTACCCCAGGGGTGCATTGGCAATCCTCCTACTTTGTCGGTGCAACGTAGGTTCTATCAACATAGCCTGGACTTGTCGGGCCTCTACAAAGAACGGGCTGCGGTAAGACGGGATTCACGGGAGTTCCTAAAAGGGGTTCGCGAACAACGCTCCGTTGGCTCACATAATCATTTCGGCGCAAGCCGCGAATAGGTACTGACCCGAATGGGGTAAATCATCGACAATCCATGTGCCAAGTTCGAGTCTAAGGAGTGTTGAGTTACTGTGAATCTAAGAATCGTCAAACTGAACAGGAATAGGAGTTGGCAAGTTGTCAACACGCGGGATCTTTACATCAAGAATCTAGCTAGCGAGACAGCGATGGTTTGCAGTCGTTGAATCTTGAACAGAAGGCGTACAGAGAGCTATGGGCATGGCCAAGAAGGCAAGGATAGTCCTAATGCATCTTGGAAATCAAGAAATGTTGATTCCCCTATATAAGGGCTAGTTACTTGAGTTTGCGCTTTGAAAATACCCTACCCCGGTTACCCATTGCAGAATACTTCCATTCTCGCTTTGATGTGCCCCAGTGCGCGTAATTCTAGTTCTTTTACATTTATGATAGGTTCTGAACGCAAATTTGTAAAAGCGCGGTATCGGTAAGACTTACCTAGGTGCATTGTATATCAAGAGAATGACTACAACTACATGGGTAACATCCAGCCACGAACTAGAGTATAACAGCTCAAGCTTGAAAGCAGGAGCATCAGGAGCGTCCCTACCTCTACCAAGGATCCAACCAGCAACGCGTTTATTTGATAGCTTGACTCTCCGTTCTCACAACCACCCCGGTACCCCAAGCCGAAGACAGTCTCAACGCTGACATCATCCATCGTATAATCCAACGGCTGCCCAGCAACAACATCCACAGCAGGCCAGCTCACCGTAACCGCAACCACCCTGGCCTTGTGCTCCTCTGGGCTGCGAAACCGGTACTGCAGGAAACACAGGTGTTAAACTCGCGTTATCAGGAGGCGACGACACAAGCTCCTTCGAGTGGAAACCAGCCCACCTCATGTAGGAGACGGAATCTAAGGGATACTAACTTAAGTTAGGAAAACAGGGGAAGTGGGGAGACCTAAAAAGCCACGCCGCAATCTACCATGGTCCACCACTTTTCCGCGGCCACGAGCTTAGTAAGTCTCTCCTATTTCATGACCGCCATCTGGTTGCCACCCATTCCAGCGTCACAATGGAACTTTTGGAGTGGGGGGAGGCTTTTCAGCTGCCTTCCGCTCGTCCATGGCGGCCAACCGCAGTCTTCTCAACTCACCCCGGCACACATCTCCTGCAGCTGAGGTGTCACACAGCATGCCCATATATGTACTTCGGACGGCTTTGAAGGGTCGTCATCAATGTCACATCCCATAAGAAAATACCTGAAGCGTGTCTTGAAGTAGCAATCGCGGCTTGTTCAGTCAAGAGGGGCCAATGCATAATATATCTTATGCCGGCACTCTGAGCGTTGATCCGCCGGAAATTTATTTGGCGCTGAGAGGGATATGCTACATGCATGGAGCTGTATGTACGTGCAGTTCGGGATGCGAGAGGGCCGATCATCACCAAGGCTCTCGACAAGGCTCTCGAGTCTCTTTTCTCCCCCCATTTCCCCATCATTTTTGTTCCCATCCTTCTCTACTCTCCACGACCTTGCAACAACCTCTTGAACTCCTCAGCAATGGCATCTGCCCCAGCGCTCGTTTTGCCGAGCCAGCCCGATGGCGACAAACTGCAGGCGGAGGCGGAGAGGTTAGATCAACGCCTGAAGGTCCCCATGCACGCCAATGCCAGGTTGAAAATCACCGATACAAACACACCAGGCGTATCCGACGGTGAGGCGTCCAACGGGTCCAGAAACAAGCGGCAAGGCGAACCAGCCAATACCAAGAAACCCACGCAAGCGGATTCGGGTGCGGCCCCAGGACATCAACCGGACATCAAGAACCAGGCCAGTGTGCCGGCGCAGACATCATCATTACAAGGGCAAGAAATAATGCGAAACCTTCTCGATGGCTTTGCTGAGGGCTTCCGGAGGGTCAACTGGGGAGGGGTCCCCTTCTCGCCTCCAGGAAACCGCCAAGGTATCCCAGCGAACGACAAAAGGCTAGCTGATAAGCAAAGCAAAGAAGCTCAGCTGGAAAGCGTCAAGCTGCTGACGACAAAGCTCGAGGAATTATCGGGGTTCCCTTGTCCAAGCCACCCATTGTTGACATTGTTGCCGTCTATAACTTTCGGCAGCTGAGAAAAGACTCGCCGGCCGACACGCAGGGGAACCCACCTACAAACCAGGCGGCTGGCCTGATCAAGGAGCCAGAAGTGTCTGTAATAACTGACGCCGCGTCGATGGTGAAGGCCAAGGAAGTGGATAGGGGCCATAGGGCCGGAACAACCCTCGCAGGAGAAACCCACGCTGCCTCGGCAACCAACGACAAGGAACCGGATAACCTCAATACTGCAATGACTGACGTTGGAGACACACGCGCTGCCGATGGTCAGGATATCGTTTCGCCTTCCGGAAAGGGCAACGAGGCAAAGGTTAGCAACTGGCTGTTAGAGAGAACGATGTCGGTCACAGGTGGATTGGGTGATCCGGCAAGAGTTCTGGTCTTTTCCTACGAGTTTGACACGGAAACGAAGGAGCAGTCAGCCACCACCCAGCTTGGAGCCAGAAGCTATCTCCAAGACACGGCTGAGGCTCTCCTCTTAGAACTGAAAGCGCACCAAATGCCGGCCAAAGTCCCACTGGTGTTCATCGCGGCCGGCTTTGGATGCTTCGTTGTCGAGAAAGTGATTGCTCTTCTCGGCACCTCAGTACAAAAAGCGGCGCTCTCCTCGAAGGAGACAGAGTTAAAACTCGAGGGTCACTCTGGTCCAGCCAACCAACCTACAACAGCCCATGCTGCAGAATCCGCAGAAAACTTGGAAGTTCTGAAAAGGATTGCCACCATTATCTTTCTTGAAGATCCGAACCATACGACTGTCCTTAAACAACACCCTGACAAACTGGAAGCCTCCCAGGAGGCCGCCAAAACTAGCACAAAAATGGAGCAAGAGCAAGCACCGAGGGATAACCCGCAGATCCAGGATCTCACAAAGAAACTAGGGTTCAATTTTGGCGGGTATAAAAAGATAGACCGCGAGAAAGCAGGGGGAGCCAGATACATTGCGCTGGATCCGTCATCAATGCCGAAACCCCCTCGCACCTATCAGGATAAACCAATTCCGAAGCTCGGGGGGTTTGACAGCTGGGATCTCTGGGTACAATTCAAGAAGACGGTCGAGGAAAATGAACTCTCAGCGGTTTGCTTCTACCAGACGGCTCCCGTCGAGAACCCGCAAGCCGCCGCCGCCATCACCTTCATCAAGCCGGAAACCGATGGAGGGACAGAGAACGCCCATTACCTCCAGATTGTGCGCCAGGTTAAGAATTCGCTAGTTCTTAAAGCCTCAAGCAACAGGGACTTTCAAGTGACTCTGCGGCAGTGTATTATATCGAAATACAACCTCGACGTCTGGGATCACAACCATCGCTACCCCATTCACCTCGCAGCTTATTACGCCAATGAACCCGCGCTATCCATCCTTGTCAAGACCAAACCCAGCATGCTACTATTGAAAGACAGGGCCCAGTCAACTCCCCTCCATCTGCTGATTCAAACGGCCGTCAGAGCTGGCGAGGGCTGGGAAATCAGGAAGACGATCCATGGGTTGTTGTCTCTGTGGGCGGAGCTCATGCCCGAACACGACACGGACACTTTACTAGATTCTGCTCGGAGATCGCCATGGAGTTATATTCCAACAAAAGAGGGCGATGGTGACCGACGCCACGGCTGGATTCGTGAGCTGAAAGAGGGTGCGTACCCCGTGGGGTCGGTAAAGGCGTCTTCGGGAGAGACAATCGAGAGTGAGGTGAAACTTAGCAGCGTCGAAAAGGAGGCTTGCAAGAAAACAAAAGCCAGCCTGATACAATTTTACGTTGAGGAACAGGGCGGAAAACAGGACTTCTGGGCTCGGTATAGACCCGACGTGTTCCAAGTCATTTATGATCCGGATCATGGAATCGACAAGTTGTTTGACAGAAGGCTCAACGAGGAGTACCGGACAAGGCTGTTGGCGACGTGTAAATGGATCCATTTGCCCGCCAACAATGTGAGTATACACCCAATGGTCCGTTCTGTCCCAAGCTAGCTAACGCTGAGGTATAAAGGAGCAATGGGTGCATGTCAGTGATTTTTACTAGGATCAAACAACTTTGCGTTTAGCCCTTTCATTGACTGGAGCGTCACTGTAGGATCTCTTTGGCCGGAGGCTACGGCGTCTCGACAATTCCACAAGGGACCGGCGGCTTATAGGTAGGTTTACCCCAATCCATCCGGACAATACACATATATATATATATATATTTATGTATGTATGACAACCAGTTGCTAACCATCATATACGTTAGGACGGGCCCCATTCGATCGGCACATTGCCCCCGGTGCCTACAGATACCGCCAGCCATACCTGTCCAAAGGCCAGGGCAAGCTAGCTGGTAGCGAAAAGTCCGTGACGGTCCTGTTTGTAGGTTCCTTTAGCCCCAATCCACCCCCAGATGGCAGAAACAGCTGATGGGCCTCATCCAAATCTAGATGCCGGTTTTTGGGTTTGAAACCTCTGCCAACCGTCAGGAGTTAACCATGGCAATCAAGTCGGAAGCAGAAAAGGAGTTAGTAACCAAGCAAACCTCGGGTTCCCCAACAGCAGAGATCCCCCCTGTCATCAGCGCGTACCTGAATAACAGCAAGTTCCCTTTACATTGCCGCCGGACACTGGATCAGTTTACCTACCACATGCTGAAGGACACAGAGAGGCGCGACCAAACCCAGGTCATGTTCAAACAACATAGGAGGGAGATAGCCAAGGACGACGAGAAGGCGAAACAAAAGTCGCCAGTGATTATGGTTGACCAACTCTGGCTCTGGGTTTTAGAGGACGAGAAAACCGTCATTACCAGTCTTCCAGACACCTGGATTCCGGCTGAGAAGTACAACCTTGTGGAGCACCTGTTGAGTAAAGAACTGAAAGAGCACCCAGGCGACCGGCCACTCGACCGCCCATTGATTGGGGCCGAGAATTCCATGGACCTTGCTAATGCCATTATCCGAGGCAGTGTGAGCTTCCTCAAACGAGCTGGCCCAAGCAAGACGAGACTGGAGGAATCTTTTCAGTCAAGCATCACCATGATTGTGAGTTGTGAAGGCAGCATTAATTATCCGTGTTTTTGCTTCTGCTGCAAATTACTTACCTAGGCACACGCACTTACTCCTTTCCAGGCCGAGAGGCAAGCGGAGCAGTTCGAAAGCTTTAAGAAGCTGGTTAAGAAACTGAACAGGGTTGGTTCCGACGAGAACAAAAGAGCCACCCTGACCAATAAGCTCTTCCAAGTCACCATCGAGACGAAGCTCCTGATGGAGATTATGGACGTAGAAGACGAGCTCGACACCGTAAAAAGGGTCTTGCTTCAGCAGGGGGATGCTCTCAATAGCTTCGCCAAGCTGTTGTTCGCTGATTATCAACAGACCCGAGATAGGCGTAAGAAGAAAAGGGCGAAGAGCCCGGAACCACGAAACGACGCGTCCCTCTACCGCTGCAGCGACTCCGATTACCCTACATCACAGAGGCGCAAGA
>NT_165978.1:1159648-1166256 GCF_000143365.1 Chaetomium globosum CBS 148.51
ACGTCGCCAAAATCAACGAGATAGCCGGGCACGCCCAGAGGATCCGGGGGGAGGTTTGTTCCTTTTGCTCACTGTCTAGCTTCAGGGCCATATCAGCGGAGTGAAAAGCCCCTGACTGATATATCCCCATAGATCAATGCGCTGCTTAGCCACAAACAGAAGCAAGCCAACGCATGGGAAGCAAGGTTTGCCCGCGAAGGATCAGAACATACCCAACGCCAGAGCAGCGTATGTGAGCACCGATACAAACCCATGGAATGGTCCCTCTCTTTCTAGTTTCGAGTGCCAATACTGACAGGAGAGTCTACGCGTTGTAGATCATACTGGTTTTTACCATCGTCACCGTCTTCTTTGTAAGTTGTCCCTCTATCGTTACGGCGGCCACAGCCCACGACCATGGCACCAGAGCGCTTACAAGGCCTTCAAGCTTCCGCTCTCTTTTATGTCTAGCGTTTTTGCCATCCAGATCGACGCGTTCCCACATGACTCGACCAGTGGCGAGGTAAACTGGCCCCTGGGACTGGGCTGGCTCTCCTCTGTGAGTTCACCTAGGTACCTATTTTACCGTTACGGGCTACATAGGTACCTATGCATTCAAGCGCAACATAATCCACTTCTACTTAATCCAGATATCAAGAGTGTATCTAACCTTTCACCGAAAGTCGGAATCTCAGCGATAGTTATCCTGGTACTGGTGTTCCTCGGCCTGTGCATCACGCGACAATGGGGTTCCGTCTTTCGTGTCCGCGCCGCCACCTCGATGATATTCTCCAAGGTGAATCCGCAAGAGAACTGCGACTCAGACACAGACCCCGATTCCGAATCGGACGACCCCATCAGCACCTCGGGGACCGGCTCCCGCAAGAAAGCCCACAAAGCACCGCCCACCGGCTACGCCCCCCTCTTCAACAAATGGCCCATCATCTCCCGCCTCCCGCTCATCAGACAGTTATGGAAACAGAGCCTCTACCAGTACTCGCTACCAAAACGCCTGCCATTGCCTCCCAAGCCCTCCGAGCAGATCAAGCCGAGCTACCCAATCGACCAGTTCCAGCCCCGGAGCGTGGTGGACTACCCGCTGCGGCGGGCGCGTTTGCTCGCAGCGACGCTCATGAAGGAAGGAATCGCGTGGATGAGGATGAAACTAGCATCCTTCCGGCGTGGCCAGGAGGAGGACAAGCGATCGGATTGGGGCCCTCACGCCGGAGACGCGGCCGCGGTCCGCCGCACCTTCACCTTCCCAGACGGGACACAGCTTTCCTCGCGGTTTGGAAAGCCCCTGGCGCCGCCGCACCCGCTGCAGAAGCCCAAGGGCCAGCACGGCATCCACTCCCCCGTCCCGGGTTTGGTTGTCCCTGGCAATGGCGGGTTGCGGGGGGAGGTAGGGAGAGGGGATCAGCGTGAGGGTTGGGACGGGATGGGCGGCCGGTTCTTCTCGTCTGGATGGCCGTTCTGGCGGAGAAGGAGGTCGGGGGAGGCCCATGAAAATGCGGACTCCAGCTCGGTATAATGACCAGCCGAGACGCCTTGGACTATCTAAAGAAGGGAGTCACCACTTATACCATATGTTATCGAAGATGTATTAGATGTTCTCTCGCGACTCAGGTACTACCTAGATAATTGGAATTACGTGCCTAGTGTTGCGAGAGGTGTATCTCATTGATATACCACTGTTGCCCTTTCCCCCATCGATCTAATGCCACGCATTGCATTTAGACCAATCCATCAGAGTCCGCACCGCCCTAAGGGGATCGATTGCCCATCCCATACGGCAGAGGTTGGAGCGTGAACTCTATGCCAACCAACTTCTTCGCAATATCGCTTCTCATATCATCCAGCAGCGTTTGAGTTGGCGTAACAAACGTAATACTGGTAAGGCAGAGGCGACGGTGGACAAGGTTGCTGACGACGAAGGGTTCCGAGGGCCAGTTGTCCCGTGCGTCGCGTCGGGTCATGCCGCCCTCAGAGGATGCCGACTACCTATGGTGCCGTCGTGCCGGCGGACGGCGGCGGCCGAGTCGCCAAAGGTAGAAAACCGAGCACCATCACCATCATCAAGAACGACTTGCTCTTGGTGGTTTACGATGACCGTTTCACCACCGGGCAAAGTATACTTGGTTCGAATTTCGGCTATGTCGTTCGCGAGGAGGCCACGGTTGATTTGTGTTGCGGCGCTCCTCCTTGTACACTTTCTTCCCCGATGCGGCCTGTTGAAACTCGAGCCTGTTGAGTTTCAGGAAGTGCTGGGCTGAGCGAGAAGGGTCCTAACAGTAGTTAGTCCCTGAGCGGCAAACAACAAAAAGCGCGAGGCCCAAAACAGCAAGGCCAAACGCACGTTGGACCAGACGGCAGAATCAGTCAAACGGGTTTGGCGGACTAAAATCAAGCCCCAGTCGAGAGCATGGCGGTGGTCGCCTGGGGAAGGTTCGGCATAGCCCCGAAGTGAGAAAGACGTCTCCCAAAATGCAATCCCGCTCTTGGGCAACGCGGAGAATTGGGTGGTGGGTAGATATGTGGCCGGCATCGGTCGCAGGTGTGAGCAGAGATTCGATTTGCAGCAGCACTTCCTCACGGATATGCGATACCGGTGAGAGAACACCAACAGCGGGGGACACGAGAGAGTCTCTTTTGCCTAAGGTACGTAAATGGTCAGCAAGGACGGCACGAACAAAGGGGGAAGGGGAATAACATGGGATTTTCCGTACGGGAGAAGACGTGATGGCATGTCACGCCGAGCGTCTCCTTGACGTCATTCGAAAGCTCGAGCTTCACCTAAAATCTGAGCGTTCCGAAATCAGAGCCGGGGAGTGCCAGGCCGACGCTCGAGCCAAGCTGTGGCCGGTGAGAAAACACGTCGCGAATAAGGGCAGCGGCGGTTTGGCAGTCGGCGGCGTCGGGTTCAAATTGTTCCATCTGCTGGCTCGAGACCATGGCGCGGCGTAACATCCCCTTGGATGATCTCAAGGCCGAAGTCGACTATCTCGAGACGGTTCATGATATCGCAAGCATCCAGTATAATTTGCCTAGGCCGGTCAGCCGGTCGTCGCTCGTCGGGACGAAGCACGATGACCAGGACTGGTTGTGGCTGGAGGGTGTAGGTAGCGACGCCGAACACAGAAACTAACGCCCAGTCGTCTTTGGCCTCATTGAGGAGGTCACGCACCTGCTCGCGGACGCGGCCGTGCAGCTCAATTTGGTTCGGCTCCCGGGCGGGGGACACGTGGAGCGCGCGGTCGGCCGGCCACAAGTACGACTGGCGCGGCGGCGGGGCGGGGGGCAATCCGCGATGAGTACGCGGAGTATACATGGCGAGGAAGGCATCGCCATTGCCGCCCACCTCAATGTCGCCTACGAGAGAATTGTCCATCGCGCGTTGATGGGAGTTCTCGGATTCGATGAAGTTGGTGGTTGTGTGCTGGATTGGTCGATGAACTGAGACAAGTGGGAGATTCCAAAGCTTACCTTTGAATTCAGTTCATTTGCTTGTAAATCTTGTTAAGGGCTATTAGCTCTGGATATCCTTTGGCTTCTAGTTTTACACAAGGAAATGCATGATCTATAGCAGGCAATACATTAGACCAAACCTGATGTCCATCCGATGGTACTTCTGAAGGAGCAACCCGAACCATCAACAACGGTCCCTGGACAGAAGAGAACGATCGTGGTCGCTGGGCGGACTTCCCATCACTGTCAAAGGGTTCTCTGAGATACTTACATACTTGAAAAGACAGCCAATATGCTCCTACCATATATATGAACACCGGAACCACCAGCTTTTAACTCAATCAGGAAGGTGATGATAATTACCTACCTGGGTACCTATTTACTTAGGTAGTATGAACAATGGTGACTGGAGCGGCCATAAAGCACACCAAAAACGATGGCACAGCAACCCATTGCCTTTTCCAACCGAGGAGCGGATAAATTATTGCTACCATACGGGGCCCTGGAGGCCTGGACTTAAACGCTCCAGTCCGCATTCACGTCAATCCCGTTCGTTGATACAATGATACCTCGTTCATCCATCCTCCGTTATTGGTGCGCTTGGCCTGCGTGCAGGTTCCGGAGAGGCTGCAAAGTCTCTATTTGGTGGGATATCTATCCTTGAAATTATAATTATAAAATACCATGGTTCATTTTGCTGCGGGCGAGCGAGAGCTTGACCATGCTGTGTTATTTAAATAATTATCTCAGCTTCCTCGGTGCGTTTCATCAACAACAAACCCAGTAGAGGACTAAACCGCACTCCTGATATTCCACCACTAGTCCGATACCACCATCCAGAAATCATGTTAACCCACCTTTCCGTATTGCTGGGCGCCGTCTCGGCCGTCTCATCACGATCGGTCCCGGAGAAGCGATTGGACAATGGCGTCGGACGCACGCCAGCACTTGGCTGGAACTCCTGGGTATGATATGATCCGCCGCCCTAAACCCTGAAAAAACACATCACAAAAACCACAGCCAGCCTAACATAACCCCACTCCCCCCCAGAACCAAGGCGGATGCAACGCCGCCACGGCCGCCGTGGTCCTCAACACGGCGCAAGCCTTCATCGACCTGGGCCTCAAGGAGCTCGGCTACACGTACGTCAACATCGACGACTGCTGGTCGCTCAAGCAGCGCAACAGCAGCGGCCACCTGGTGGCCGACCCGGCCAAGTTCCCGCAGGGCATCGACGGGCTCGCCCGCGCCGTGCACGCCAAGGGCCTCAAGCTCGGCCTGTACGGCGACGCCGGCACCCTGACCTGCGCCCTGTACCCGGGCTCGTACGGGTCCGAGCAGAAGGATGCCGACACCATCGCCGCCTGGGGCGTGGATTACTGGAAGTTTGACAACTGCCTGACCGAGCAGGTGTATACCAACAAGGGCATCAAGAGTCCCGAGTACTACCCCGTCATGCGCGATGCGCTGCTGAAGACGGGCAAGCCGATCCTGTTTTCGATTTGCCAGTGGGGGAGGGACGAGGTTTGGACTTGGGGCGGCAAGGTTGGGAATTCGTGGCGCATGTCGGAGGATATCACGAATGATTGGGCGTCGGTGTCGAGTATCGCGGCCAGGGCGGCTACGATGCATGAGTATGCCGCGCCGGGCGAGTTTAACGACTTGGATATGATGGTATGTTCCATGTACTGGCTTGTGGCTCGGATCTGGACGTTTTGATTCGATACTAATTAATACCAACACCAACAGGAACTCGGCAACGGAGTCCTCACCGAGGCCGAGGAGCGAGCCCATTTTGGTCTGTGGGCCATCATGAAGTCACCCATCATCATGGGTACAGACATGACCAAGCTGAAGGAATCGACGCTGAAGGTTATCAAGAACAAGGTAAGATAGATTGCCGGTTGCCGGACCCCTGCCGTCGAGCAGAAACTGACAGACCCAGGGCATACTGGCCATTAACCAAGACCCCCTGGGCAAGGCAGCCACCACCTTCACACCCAAGGACCAGGCCGGGCCGGTCAGCGGCAAGCTGTACAAGTACTTTGCGGGGCCGCTCTCGGACGGCGTGGTTGTTGGTCTGGTTGCCGCTGACGGGGTGGCGACGCTGTCGGTCAACTTTACTGACGTGCCGGGTCTGGGCGAGGGCAGCTTCGAGTGGACCGAGCTGTACAGCGGAAAGACGGGGACGGGGACATCGGTGTCGCAGCGGCTGGGCGCCCATGACATGGCCGTGTTTAAGGTGGTGACCAAGAAGTAGTGGTTGGGATAATGGAGAGCGATACTACCTAGGCTCGTCGTTAATTTCAAATAGCATCTCCAGTCTTCGCCAGTATCCGGATTATCAATATTGATACCTAAGGTAGGTAATATGCAGCCAACTGATACATCCCTAGCATTCACAGTTTTAAACCCTCCCCTACCAACTCTCACCCCTATCTTGTACGGAGGAGAGATACTACCATAGACGTGTTCTTGATTTCAAATTAGTACCTCTTCACCACGTGTAATAATACTCAACTAACACACTTCTCCTTTTCTGCCATTCAAAGTTCAAAGCCTCCCCCTACAACTCACCCCTACCTATCTCCTAAGCCGGCGTAATCTTATACACCCCCCCGACCTCCATCACCACCCCCTTTCCCTCATCATACTTCACCCCATCCACCTTAAAACCATTCCCCCCCTGCACCCGCACCCTCACCACCCCATCCACCCTCGCCTCCAACACCCCCTCCACCAACCTCCTCCCCTCCCACGCCAACCTCCTCACCACCACTCCCCCCCTGGCCACCAACCCCTCCACACTCCCCTTCGCCACGCCGCCCGCACCCCCGGGCAACAAATGCACCACCACCCCCCCATCCGCACCCACCTCATGACTCTGCACCCAAATCTCCGCCAACCCCCCCACCACCCCAAAATTCCCATCAATCTGAAACGGCGTTCCCGCCCCATTATCCGAGTTCCACAGATTCGCCAACGCAAACCGCCTCACCAACTCCTGCGCATGCCCCCACGCATCCCGCCCCCTCCCCAGCCGCGCGTACAGCGCCACCGCCCACGCGCGCGACCAGCCCGTGCTGCCCGACCCCGACGCCATGCGGTGGTCGAGCAGGGCGGCGGCGGCGTTGGCGAGGGTGCTGTTGCCTTGTGGGGTGGAA
>NT_165978.1:1166356-1170380 GCF_000143365.1 Chaetomium globosum CBS 148.51
TTTTTTTTTTTTTTTATTTTTTCTTTATTATTATTTATTTTTTTCTTATTTAAATCTTTTTTTTTTTTTTTTTTTTTTTTTTTTTTTTTTTTATTTTTCTTTTTTTTTTTCTCTTTTTTTTCTTTTTTTTTTCCTTTTTTTTTCTTTTTTTACTTTCTTTTCTTTTTCTTTTTTTTCTTTTTCTTTAGATTTTTTTTTTTTTTTTTTTTTCTTTTTTTTCTTTTTCTTTTTTTTTTTTTTTTTTTTTTTTTTTTTTTTTTTTTTTTTTTTTTTTTTTTTTTTTTCTTTTTCTTTTTTATGTTTTTTTTTTTTGGCGGCGCAGTCCGGGTTGGTGGGGGGCAGAGAGAGCAGAGTGCAGGCTTGGGCGATGTTGATGAAGAGCTGGTGGAGGAGCTGGTTGTCCATTTCGATGGAGAGGTCGAGCCCTTCGGAGCGGCCCGGCTGGGAGAGGCCTTGGCCTTGGGGGACGGTGAAGGCGTGTTCCGGGGAGAGGGAGGGGCCGGCGGTCCAGTGGCCGTTCCATTGGAAGAGGTGGCAGTGGAAGAAGCGGGCGGCGTCGCGGAGGATGGGCCAGGCGGTGGTGGAGAGGAAGGTTTTGTTTTGCGTGAACCGGTAGTGCTCCATGGCGTCGGCCGACAGCCAGGCGGCGCCCATGGGCCAGATGGTGTAGGGGGTGCCTTTGTCGACGGGGGCCGCGTCGCCCCAGAGGTCGGTGTTGTGGTGGAGGACGAAGCCGTCGTTGCAGCCGTACATGGTTTTGGCTACGGCCTTGCCGCGCGGGATGGCCTCGTTGAGGAGGTCGAAGACGGGTTTTTGCGTCTCGGCTAGGTTGGTGACCAGCGCGGGCCAGTAGTTCATCTCGAGGTTGATGTTGATGGTGTACTTGCTCTGCCACGCCGGGTCGTAGTCCTGGTTCCAGAGGCCCTGCAGGTTGGCCGGCAGCGAGCGCGGACCCGTGTCGCGCGAGGACGAGGCGAGGAGGTGGCGGCCAAAGTTGAACATGAGCGTCATCAGCTGGGGGTCGGCGTTGGGGTTGTTCTTGAAATTTTGCAGTCGGGTAGTGACGGGCTGCCGTCCGGCGTCGCCCGAGGACCCGAGGTCGAGCTTTACGCGGCTCATGAGACTGCTGAAGTCTTCGATGGCGGCGCTACGAACGGCTGGGTAGCCCGCGGCCGTGGCAGCGTCGAGCTTCTGCTTCAGCTCGGCCTGCGCCGCGGTAGCATCGGCATATCGGTACGACGTCTCGGCGTCGAAGAATATGTCAACCGTGTTGGCGCCAGAGATGGAGATGGATTTGCCGTCGGGAGAAGTGGCAGTGCCTATGTGAGAGTCAGCCACCATAGAATACGGTAACAGCCCTTTCGGGTGATACACACCCCCTGAATTCACCACCCGAGCTTCGGACCAGAAAGCAAGGGCGTCAGAGCCACTGTTGCCGCTCAATGTGACTTTGTGACCGCCCGTACCGCTATCAGTCTTGGCCGTTTGAGATGTCACCCATTTGCTACGGGACAGTGAGATTTTGGCGTTGAGCTTGCCCGGGGCACTGGCGGTGAGGCGAATAGCGAGAACGCCATGGGGGTAGCTGGCCACATATTCACGGCTGTAACTGTCAGCGTCCGCTTCAAGCATAAACTCACATACTGAACGGTATCTCACCTGTAGTTGGTGCCGCCCTGGAGGTAGTTGACGCCGGCGGTCCCCTCGAGCGTGTCCAGCCAGCGCGTGTAGGATCCGATCCCAGAGCCGTGCCCCAAGTCAATACCCATGTTAACCAGCGGGTTGTACGCCCTCGGTGAGGTCGGGTTGGCTGCCATGTTATCCATCGCCGACTGGCCGGCGCCGGTGATGTCCCCGGCGATCAACATCTGCCGGATCTTGGGGACGGCATCCTTGGATCTCGAGTTCGCCCGGTCCAGAAACCCGCCGCTCCAGACCGAGTTCTCATTTAGCACCAGCTTTTCCGTGGGCGTACCAAAGACAGCAGCCCCCAACCTCCCGTTTCCGATGGGCAAGGCGCTCTTGAAGTCATTCCCGGCGTCCGTGTTGTACCAGGCAAAGCGCGAGCCATCCCACACGGTGGCGGCGTCGACGGCGGCGGAGCCCAGGACGAGCAAGGCTGCGAATAGCATGTTGGCAACGATTAAGGAGGTACCCACATGCGATCTGCGATCACTTGCGGTTGTGGTTGCGGCGGGAGGGGTGGCCCGGGTGGGTGACTTGCCTTGTTGGTGACCCCCTTTTTATGCACAAACAACATTGCACCGGGCGTTGTTCCCGAGAACCCGGGAGGGAGATGTTTGGTGATTGCTTGGGTTGGTCAGGGTAATTACCGACTTTAGGTAGTAGACGGTTTAACCCGGCTCGCTAGTAACCCACCCGATTCGCGCGCATCGGCTGTGGCGGGGGATGGGCTACTGTGACGGTGGGATCAACACAGGAGAGGAGAGGGGAGGAGAAACTACTAATGACGAACAAGGAAGCGGGCCTGTCAGATCGCGATGCTAGCTGCACTCTTAGCCGTGCAAATGACCCGAGGGACTCAGAAAATGCATTTAATCCGCCAATCTTGGGCGTCGTAAAGTAGATTCATCCCTCGGTTTTGTGTTGTTGGTAGGAGACGGGGACGCTTGAGTTCCCCTGATTAGGGAGGTGTACTTTCAGCTTTACAACGATTATCTGACAACCGACCTGCAGGCGCAATTTCCTGCCATGCCGTCTTAGAAAACACCTAGCGATAAAAGAAAATAATTGTCATTGCTCTGTTTTCAAACAACCAGCGTTTCTGTGAACCCCATTTCGTTGCTTTGCGTAACCTACTTCTAGGTTAGGTATTAGATGATACGGCCGAAGAAAGTGGAAATGTCACAAATAAGAGCGAATCACTTCATATTCATCCGATAACCCAATAATCTATGTACACATCTCAAGGAAACAGAAAAAAAAAAAAGGAAAAGCAACCAGCCACCCCAAATCAGAGGGTCTCAAACACCTCCACCACAGCATGAGCAGTCGACGTCGCGCTCGCAGGGTTCTGCCCAGTAACGAGGCGGCCGTCAACAACGTGGAAGTCATCCCAGATGCCAGGAGCGCGTTTGTCTAAGAAGGAATTAGTATTTTGAACCAAAGCGCCAGGAGATATCATGCAAAACATACACTCTGCCCCCAACTGCTCAGCAAGCTCCTCCACCATAGTGCTCCCCCACGACCTCAAATCAGCCATAATGCCCATGGTGTTCTCAGCCTCGGTCGTAAACCCCGTGATCGTCTTTCCCTTGATAAGCGGCTTCGTTCGTTCGCCAGATCCAGCACGCCGGCAAAGAGGAGCCCGGGCCGTGGGCAGACCCGACGCCCACCACACCACCATTAGCCCAGACCTGCCGAGGGCGATGTTTCTGCAGGGCCGGTGGCGGTCGGGTAGTCGATCAGGGCGGCGTGGCCCGGCCGAGGCGTAGAAGACGCCGTACTGCGAGGCGTCGAGGTCGGCGGCCCCTGGGCATGTTGTCGAGCTTCCTGCGGAAGTCGCTGTTGGTGTCGTTCCAGATGGCCAGGTCCTCGCCGTGGAGGAAGTCGGGCTGCTGGGAGAGCCAGTCCCGGGGTGTAGCTGCCCGTCTCGGAGGCGAGGTCGACCTCGAAGCCCGCGGCGGCGAGGACGCAGAAGGGGTGCAGGCCCTCACTGATGAAGAGGCCGGTGGTTTCGGTGCCCTGGAAGACCTTGGCCTAGGCCGAGGTGATGCTGATGAGAGCGCGGCGAGCGGGAGACATGGCTTTGGTTTTGGGTGGTCGTTGATGGAAGAAGGATAGAAGTGCTATGTTGGAGATAAAGAGGCTATGTTCCGGGTGGATGCGTTGTGGGTGTTGTGGGTGTTGTGGGTGTTGTGGGTGTTGTGGGTGTTGTGGGTGTTGTGGGTGTTGTGGGTGTCGTGGGTGTTGTGGGTGTTGTGGGTGTTGTGGGTGTTGTGGGTGTTGTGGGTGTGGGTGTTGAGGGTGTTGTACTTGTGGGTTAGGTTGTTGAGAGAGTGTT
>NT_165978.1:1172693-1177810 GCF_000143365.1 Chaetomium globosum CBS 148.51
CCCACCGAGATGACCTCGATGGGCCTCAGGAGCGACTCCTGTTGGCCAAGCTTGATCAGTCAACTTTCCCGATTCCTCTTGTGCTAGGATTACGGAGTCCTCCGATTGGCCAAGCTACCTCCGCTCTCCTCTGTCTGGGATCTTGGTTTCCCCCGGAGTTCGAGACAACCCTCGAGTTCTGCCTTACGTAGTCCTTCTCTAGACTCGCCCAATATGGTTCCTATCCAAAAACATGCTGTTCAGGCACGAATGCCTGGTCCATACCCGGCCACAACGAGTCGAGATTGCTCCATTCATCAACAGAAAAGGCCATGCTGAAGACGTCTTGCATGGAAGCAGCGTTCAGGTCACCAAAACCCAGGGCGCCATCCCACGTCTTCGCCGCAGCGGACATGTCCTGCACAGGAAAGGCACTGCCCACAGCCCCCGAACTCACCGGCGCCATCAACGGTTGACTCCCCAGCTCGACCGCCTTCTCCTGGGCCTGCTGGGTGAGGAAGTCGACCTTGGCGCCGAGATCGCGCATGATCCTGGCGGCGCTGGTGGCAATGGCAAAGCTATCGCTGAAAATGTCGAACACTGCAACGGACAGGTCCATGGCGCATCTGGCCTCGGCTGTGATGGCGCTGGTCGCGCTGGAGGCGGCGCGGGAATGGGCGAGCACAAAGCCGACGAGGGTTAAGGCGGCGTTCCACTGCAGCTGGAAAGCCTCGTGCCAGCCGGCCAACAGGGTGGTTGTTGAGAGGACTTGATGTGTGATCTTTGTCACGGCCATGGCGTGTAGGGCACACTGTACGGCGGCCTCCTCGACGACGGTGGGGGCGGCGGGCCCGAAGGAGATGAAGGGGCGGTAGAGGTTTGCGGCGAGGTGGTGGTACATCAGCTCTAGGACGAGGCGCTGCCGTTGAAGCCAGAGAGGCGCGAATGGTTCGATGTCGAGGACCGATCCGTCGGTGGAAAACGAGGCGGCATCGTTCTGCCGCTTCGTCCTTAGGGCGGCGGGTACGCCGGCAACCCACTCGTCCAGGACCTTCATGTAGGGGCCGATAAACTCGGCGTGATTCGCCAGCGCACGTTGGTCATCCCAGATGGTCTGGCCGCTGTCGATGTTGGGACTCTGGTCGTAAAAGGCCGTATGCACCGTCCGGGCTGCATGGAACAGCTTCGATTGCTGGAGACCGAAGCTCAGCCAAGTGAGGTTGTCTCCCAGGGGGGCGAAGTGGGATCCCGATTGCAGCGCTGCTTCGAGGTCATCTCCATGCAAAGAGGGCGTGTAATCGGAAACGGGTGGCAGCAAGAACGGGCGGCCTAGCTTTCATGCTCGATCTTGCTATCCAGGACGTAGAGGGCTCACTCACAGACGCTTTCTGCATCTCTCTCTCTCGTTGGGGTATAGTCTGTGGAGGCTCGAGGTGGAGACCAAGCATATAAGCTCGCACGCACAGCAAGGCCACAGGCGCTATCAGCCATGTTTTGGAACGAGCCACAGCACAAGTAGATGCAACACAGGAGATGACACTGCAGGGTCGACACGGTAGGGGCTCTCCAGCTCGCGGGCCCAGCAGGGTCTGGGAACAGCGAGTAGTGCCATCGGCCGGCGATGGCGGCGTCGGTGTTATCCACGGAGGCCTGCTGCTTCACGGCGGGCAACATGGACATGCCGTACTGCATGCACATGGCGACTACAATATCGACGAGTGCCGACGGCTTTCGCGTGTTGCCCGATGCGGTCCATAGGGACCTGTAGTGCTCCTTGAAGGCTGCCTCGTCAATGACGGGAAATAGTGAGGTATGGTAAGACTGCCAGTACAGGTCGAGGAAGTATTCCTCTTGGGTCGGGCTCAGGTAGGTTGCCTTTGCGAGAGAATCTGCTGGGAGATGGTTTGAGGTTGAACCCAACTGTTCCTCAGGAGCGGCGGTCGGTTCATCGAGGCGCCTACTCGATGAGTCGAGCAGCATGTGATCGGGAGAATGCGTCTGTTGCAGCGTCCGGTCCAGGAAGTTGTTGATACGGCCGATGAAGTAGAACAGCGACGAGGGCCCGTACCATGTCTTGTGTGGAGACCGGGCTGTGCTCATGCGGATGCCTCCCCAGGCATTGTTGGTTCGCGATGACGATGACGATAAAGACGACAACAAAGGCAACGACAACGAGCGAGTGTATTGCATGTCAGAGGTGACACTACCAAGGTCCGGAGGGGACATGGTGCTGGGGGTGTCCATGCCCCGACCCTCTCGTTCCTGGCGGAGTTCCAGCTCCAACTCGTGCACCTTCTGGCGAAGACGGTCAATCTCGCGATGGGCCATGGGAAGAGAAGCCGTCTTCATGGACTCATTGCTACACTCCCCTCCTCTGTTGGCGCAATTGGAGCATGGGTAGTGGTTATCGCACTTGACCCGATGTTTCCGACACCAGTCGCAGGCCCGGACTACTTGGCTGCGTTTTGCCCGGGCCCGCGGGGGGCCAGATTTGGCAGCACTCGGCTGGGATGGCTGGGATGGCTGGGATTTCCCGCATGCTTCTGGAGTGTTCCGACTGAAAGTTGTCGACATTGTGATTAATTCGGGTTGAAGGCTGGAAACTTGAAGGTGGGCAAGTGCCAAGTGGGGTGGGGCCTTGGAGCGAACGCGCCGAAGTGAGAAAAGGAGAGATCCGGCTTGGCGAGTCATCACTCAGCGATTGAGGCAAGCAGTCTTGGCAGCAGTCCATGCTTGATGGAGCAGCCCAGGCTCGGAGCACTCCGAGGAGCTCCCCGAACCCCCGAAACTTGAAACTAATCCTAGCTCTTCACATCACAGCAAGAACTGCTTGGAGGCAAGAGAAACTACTCCGGATGACGAAATTTGCATTCAGTGGAGACAGCCTCAGGCTTTTACCATGGATTCAAGAAGTATAAAGCGATGGGAAAGCTCCAAAGGATTGAGCAATGCATCCCATCTTCGCAGGACAGTTCATCAGAAAACTCACAGTTCATCACAGTCTATCGCATTCATTCATCTCAATTCAACAATCTCGACCGAGTCTTGACTCGAGCATTCATCTCATCCATCTCCAAGACCTAGTTACTTAGGACAGACTCCCTCATCACACCATGCCTAGCTTTACCGTTTTCAAGGGTGGCAAGGATGGTGCGCCCAAGAAGTCCACCACCCAGAAACCTGATCAACTTATCGGGGATCAGGTGCTTGTGAAAGTAACAGCATCTGGTGTTTGCGGAACTGGTATGTGACCCTTATGTGTTCACCCCTCTATGTTTATTTCCCATCAACTAACAACCTCCTAGATCTCCACTATGTTAGTTACCTATTTAATCCAGCCTTACATCACCCATCACCACCATTTACTGTTTACTAACAAGTCAACAGCTGACATCGGACATGGTTCTTGGCCACGAGGGCGTCGGCGTCGTCGAGGATGTCGGGCCCGAGGCCAAGTACCTCAAGAAGGGCGACCGTGTGGGCTGGGGCTACGAGACTGACAGCTGCGGCCACTGTCACGAGTGCATCCGCGGTGAAGAAATCTTCTGCCCCGAGCGCGCCATGTACGCCGGCGCCAACCTCGACCAGGGCAGTTTTGCCTCGGGTGCCATCTGGCGCGAGGCCTTCCTACACCCCATCCCCGACGGCATCACCGACGAGGAGGCCGCGCCCCTGCAGTGCGGCGGCGCCACCGTGTACACCGCCCTCTACGACGTCAGGCCAAACGAGGTCGTCGGCATCATGGGCGTCGGCGGCCTCGGCCACCTGGCCATCCAGTTCGCCGCCAAGATGGGCTGCCGCGTGGTCGTGTTGTCGGGCTCTGACAGCAAGCGGGACCAGGCCCTGGCCCTGGGCGCCCACAAGTTTGTCGCCATGAAGGACCTTGACAACGCGAGCAAGGAGCTCGCCGGCTCGTGGGCCATCTCGCGTTTGTTGGTGACCACGGCCGCCCAGCCCGCTTGGGACACCCTTCTGCCCATAATGGGTCCCAAGTCGCGCATCTATCCGCTCTCCGTCTCGGCCGGAAATCTCGTCATCCCGTACATGCCGCTTATTCTCCAGGGCATTGCTGTTCAAGGGTCGCTGGTTGCCACCAGGAGCGTACACCGCGAGATGCTGGAATTCGCCGCCGCGCACAACATCCGGCCTGTTATCCAGACCTTCCCCATGACGGAAGAGGGCATCAAGGAGGCGCTGGATCTGCTGGAGCAGGGCAAGGTGAAGTACAGGGCCGTCTTGGTCGCGCAGTGATTGGGGCTCCGGTTTTATTTTTGGTGTTATCAAGTATTTGGATAGATTGTTGATTGGCATAGATTGGGAGCGTTAGACTTGGGTTTTGTCATGTTTTAGGCTGCAAGGACGAATATACCGGCGTATGTATATGTAAATAACGATCATTTTGCCTTGACTCGCACAGCCCTTGTTCGCACCATGCTCAACTCACATCTCCAAAAGTGCCTACCCCCAATACGTCCACTCTCCCTCACGAACACCCATTACAATCCGGGTCAGGGTTATTCCCCCACGTCCGCACCGCCAACCCCCTCGCCACACGCTCACCCGGCTTCGGCTCCAGCTCCAGCACCAACACCTCATTCGTCTTCTTCAACCACGCCCCCGGCACAAACAGCTGCTGCTGCGGCCCAATCGTCCAATACCTCCCCAAATTATGCCCATTCACAAACACCACCCCCTTCACCCCCCCAGGCAACTCCAAAAACGTATCTGCCGCCATCCCCTCCCTCCCGTTCTCAAACGTCCCCCGATACAAAACCGGCTCCCCCCCCTCCCTCACCACCACTTCATGCCCATCGGCGGAAGCAGGCAACCACACGAACACGCCCTCCAATAAGTTGCCACCAATAGCTAATGTAATATGCGACAGCATCAGTCAGATGAATTTGGAATATGCTGTTTTTATCTGTTCCCTCCAATCCAGAACGGAGCGATGAAAACGCCATGCTATGCAAAACTCCCCCTCTCCCCGCCTCAATCCCGAGTGACGGGACCGCCGGCCCCCGAGCAACTGGAGTTGACTAACACCGGAAATACCTTTTCTCCACCCATCTTTCCTCGATATCATGCACCACCTGCCCAACCACCGCCGCCATCTCGGGAAACACCTTGGTCAACCTATG